>NC_068982.1:185589950-185592976 GCF_001194135.2 Octopus bimaculoides | reverse complement strand
GCCAGAACTCAACCTGCGAAGAACATCTGTATCAAGAATCCAACCCGGCATCGAAGCCTCAACTGCACGAAAAGTGACTTAGCTCTGCCGCAACCTTAACCTCTTATATACAGACAATCTAACTACTGTGTACCTTAACAGAACTGGTATCTTATTATCCTGTATTACAGACTCTTTCTACGCTTTGTATCTCTTGCATTCACATACATGTATTTGTATACACACTCTTTTGTTTACATGACGGCCTGTCTTATATTGTGTTTTATTATGTCGCATTCACTCACACACAGACATACAGTTTAATGCTCCAATAAATCTTACTGTTATACATTTTTATCGGTTGAGTCAATATCATTTTCCTTACTAGCATTCCTTCGCATTCCACATGCAAATTCTCTATGTTATAGTATTATAACATATATCATATAGTTTTGTGTCGACCGTGTGACGCGTTTAAAAGGGAGCCTGTTTTCCATTCGTCACCATTTCTCCTTTGGTTCGCACGGTCGTTCTACAAAAGCATGTTGGAGCATTATCCAAAAAGAATATGGAAAAAAGTACAGGAGTTAAAACACTGCCCTGTTTGGATCTAGTGGCAACAGAAAATGCCTTTGTCCATTGACTACTAGATATCACTGTTGCCATTGTTCCCTCATGCAAAGACACTATTACTCTTATCATTTTATCCGGAAAACCAACTTTTGACAGAATTTTCCAGAGCACCTCATGATTCATTGTTTCAAGGGCCTTGATCAAGTCAACAAAGACTGCACAGTGTTATGCTCACAAGCTTTTTCGTGAACATGTGGAAGGACAAAAATCACATCAACTGTGCCTTACCCAGCCCGAAATCCACACTGGGTTTCAGGATATATGCTGATTTAAATCCTCTCCTTCAAACACTCACACTTCAAAATAAACAGGAGTGACCCTCATACACACACACACACACACACACACACACGCACACACACACACATATGTATGTATGTACAATTGTGTATGGTCGTAATTCCTGCATGCTTCACACTTTATTGTCTAGAAAAGGAGGACAGATAGCTAGATGGAAATAAAGAGTGAATTGTAGATAGAAGTAAAGTAAGAAATAATAAAAAAAAAATAGGGAGAATATATGACTGGATTATTTCACTTTATCTTTTCAGATTGATTCTAACAACACAGTGGATAAAGTGTTTGAACATACCAAGGAAGCTATGAAACGTTTTGCTTCATGAATTTTAACAACAGCATCAATGATATTGAGATTTACTTCTCTTACAACAATTGCATACCTTCTTTTTTGTTAATTATCACTAATACTTATTATTATTATTATTATTATTATTATTATTGTTATTGTTATTGTTATTGTTGTTGTTGTTGTTGTAGTTATAACAACTGTTGTTATTATTGCCATTTTTATAATCTGTTATTGTTAATATAAATACTAAATTAGAATGTTATTGTTACTGTTTCCATGAAAGTAGATGAAAAATATTCAAATTTGTTCTGTTCGTTGTTGTTCTTGTTGTTGTGCATTAGACTACATGTTTAGTGATAACAGCCTTGTTACTGCTATTATCATTATTATTATTATAAGATTGGCAGATGGCACCCTTGGTTAGAACATTGGACAAACTGCCTTACAACACTTTCCCTACAATGTTCAAATCCCACTGGTGTCAACTTAACCTTTCATCCTTCTTGGCTCAATAAACATCTGATTGGCCCTTTACCACTAAAATATTTGGGGTTACATGGATTCACTACACAAATTTGTGACCTTAAGCCAATATAAGGAAACATTGTTTCTATTATGTTTATAATTAAATTCGCTGTTGCTGGTATTGTTATTTACTGCTGCAGTCTTCTATAAATTATATTATCTAATAATAATAATAATAATAATAATTAAGATATTAATAATGGTTTCAAATTTTGGCACAAAGCCTACAAGTTCGTGGGAGGGGGTAAGTTGATAATATCAACCACAGTGCTCAACTAGTAATTGTTTTATCAACGCTGAAAGGATAAGTCAATCCCAGCAGCATCTGAACTCGGAATGTAAAGTTGGAAGAAATACTGCTAAGCATTTTGTCTGGAACGGTAATGATTCTGCCAGATTGCTGCCTTAATAATAATAATAATAATGATGATGATGATGATGATGATGATGATAATAATAATAAAAAATAATAATAATGATCATAATAACTAAGCTTATATATATATATACATAAATTTATTTATGTATAACTATTTATATTTATATTTAATTATTACAAACTACTTGGATGTAATTAAATTTCTTTTAAAATTAAATTTGATTTTATATTTGATTACAATTCATCCAGCATTGGTCACCATTTTTATAGTATTTCATTGCCACACCTGCACACACACGCACACACACATATATGTAAGCATACACAGAAACATGTAAATGCTTACACATGCATATATATATCTATATATATATATATATATATATAATCATGTATATGTATGTATAATATATATACATGTGTGTATGCATATGTATCTTTATGTATATGTGTGTGTATTATATATGTGTATGTATATATACTTTATATATGTGTATATATGTATATATTATATACATATATGTAAAATTATATATATATATATATATATATAAATAATATATACTTATATGCATATACCCATACGTATATGTACATACCTACATCTATATGTATACATACAAGCATATATGGGTACAGGACATCACAAAAAACGTTAAACACAATGAGAAACGAAAACAAAGACGAAGACAGAAAACAAACTTTTTTTTTCAAACAACGAGAAAAACAAACAGAGAAACGAGACATGCAACATAAAGAATATTACCTTTCTTCAGTTGTCCCTGCTGCATCTACTCTGAGTTTCGAAGGCAAGGACAATACGTGACTTCGTTGGAACAGTCCTTCCCGCAAGCAAATTAATTAAAATTTGGAAATTTTTGCAGAGGGTGAAGGTGTAAACAAGAACAGGACAGTGAGAAC
>NC_068982.1:185588425-185589335 GCF_001194135.2 Octopus bimaculoides | reverse complement strand
ATATATCTGTATATATATATGTATATATTATATATATATATGTATATATCTGTATATATATATGTATATATCTGTATATATATATGTAAATATATGATGTATATATATGTATATATATATATATTATATATATATGTATATATATAAGTATATATATATTTATATAGAGAGTTCAACACAGACTGTATGACGCATGTGTACGGAACACCTGGGATGAGGTGCTGAAGCACGACCTTCGAACATTAGGCCTCACCGAGGCAATGACTAGTGACTGTGACCTTTGGAAATATGCTGTGCATGAGAAGACCCGGCAAGCCAAGTGAGACCATAAGCCATGGCCTTTGCCAGGGGTGTAGCCAGCCCACTTATATGTACCTTTCCTTCATAGGACACGAAACTCCGCTTGCAAAGACCTGTTGAGGCAAGCGAAAGTGAAATCGTGATGGCACCTATGCCCAGCGTCGCCTTCTTGGCACGTGTAAAGACATTCGAGCGAGATTGTTGCCAGTGCCGCTGGACTGGCTCCTGTGCAGGTGGCACGTAAAATACACCATTTTGAACGTGGCCGTTGCCAGTACCGCCTGACTGCACACTGACATTACACATCCAGCGGAGCATACTGGCTTCATTCCTTGAGAGCCTACGCATGTCTTCAGCAGTCACGGCCCATGTTTCACTGCCATGAAGCATGGCTGTTCGTGCACATGCATCATACAGTCTGCCTTTTACTCTGAGAGAGAAAGACCCTTTGTCACCAGCAGAGGTAAGAGCTCTCTGAACTTTGCCCATGCTATTCTTATTCTAGCAGCTACACTTTCAGTGCACCCTCCCCCACTACTAACTTGGTCACCTAGATAGTGGAAGCTATCAACTACGTCTAGTTTTTCTCCCTGGAATGTGGCAGAAGTTG
>NC_068982.1:185581920-185586285 GCF_001194135.2 Octopus bimaculoides | reverse complement strand
CTGCTAAACATTTACACTCACACACACACACACACACACACATTAAGCAATATACACGTCCACTTCTGACTCAAAGTTTCAACAAATACCCAAATAAACATAATATTTTCCAATGTTATAACTTTAACAATTATAATACATATGAAATAAAATACTCTAAAAAATCCAAATTCTATTTTCTTTGTTGTTTTATATTTCCAGTCATTCCTGATTGCATGGACATTTTCCTTGTCATTGTGGGTGTTGATGTTAATGTTGTTGTTGTTACATTACAGGAGAAAAAGGGATAAAACATCAAGCACTTGACAGTGTTATACACCATCTGTAGTAAGCCAGATTTGCTTTCATAGTTGAAAGAAGGCTGGTGTACTCATGACTTTTTTGTAAGGGATTCCAAAACTTGTGGTAGAAATAAAGGATGAAAACATAAAAACATGATTCGTGGATTGTTACACTTGTGGGAAGCAACACAACTCAATCAACTTGTCATCAAGCTGGAGATCTGATCTAACTTTCAAGGGTGGACACCCAAAGACCAAGTGGTAATACTGAAATGATCGACAGAGTAGGTTTATCATCCAGTCAAACTGGCAATCTTCTGAAAGGTTTCCATCCACCCAATATCACTTGAACTGGAACAAAGCTATCGTTGACAACACAACTGATGCACAATGAGATTTAATCCAATGACTATGATTATAAACATATATTATTATGATTGTTAATATTATCATTGTATTGATGTTGGTTTAATGAGCAAGCTTATGATCAGACATTCCAGACATGACCATCCCATCCTTTTAGAAGTATCTGGGAGTACATAATCTAACCATGTACTAGCTTGTTCACTGCTCCCCAGATAAGACATACCCAGCTTCATTATCTAATCAATAGCATGAATCAGCTGTTTATAAATTAGACTAACAATTAGTAAATAGGCTAATTTGCATATCTGTACTTTTGACATGTCATAAATTAAACATATTCATTTTATACCCAACATAAACCAGAAGAACTGAAATAAATTTAAATATTACAAAACCTCACTCTAGGGTAATTAAGGATGTAAACATATTCTTTCTCTACTATTGATGTGTGGAAAAAAAAAGAAAGAGTCTCCTGAAAGACTATTTCATGGTTTGTGGACCACTCTTCAGTCATTCAAAAAGGACTACATGTATTGTACATTGTTCATGTCTAGTCACTTGAATTGATTTCAGTATAAATTTTCTATTAGTTTCAGAAAGACGAAAGACTAAGCTAACCTCAGGAGGGTCTAAGCTCAAAATGTGAAGAGATGTAATTAAATAGTGTTAAGTATTTTGCTTCATGCTCTCCTGATTCTAACATCCACAACTTTTTTTTAGAACTATGGAAAGTACATACTTCTGCATCACATGCTTTCATTAATTTTTAATACACCCAGAATAAGTCTTCTTTATTCTAACATAAGATCTTGAGTTAGGTTCTTCTTAAAACAATCATTGTGTAGGAAACTGATAAGTAATTCTAGTTTATATCACTATACTAGAATGATGTCATATAATAGCAAAGGTGGGAAAATGCACCAACTCCTTGCACTAATATTTATCCTGAACAGATTAAGTTTTCCAAAGAAAACACAAATAGCTTCTTTGCAAAGATTTGTAATTTTACCCTATATGTGTTTATTCAGCAAATTTAGCTTCTCAAATGTATCTGAAAGATAGAATATGTTACATTTAGCAGCTAGAATTTCTTCTTCAAGCTACTTACTATTCAGAAACATTACAACTTTGTTCCAAAGTTCAACAAAGGGACACAGGCAATTACTTTTTAAAGTCTATCACTGGATGTATAATCTTCAACGCAATAATTTAATAATTCATACAAGACTTTCCCATGCCTATTGATATTTTGACCATCAACTATCAAAGTATCAAGTGAATCCTTTTCTTTATCATGATGAAACGTAAGTCATAGAAAATGCATGTACAACAATCATATCTATAACAAGCTGCCATACAGTTTCCACCAACTAAATTCTATAAGCAATATGTTGGTTAATCCAAGATTCATATTAGAAGATGCTTACCATTTGCAAAACAAATATCTCAATCACAGCCAGAAACTTCTCTTGAACAAACATAAACACTAATCAAAAGTTATTTTCCAACTATAACTGGATTCAATTGTCAGCTCAGGAGACTGTTACAAATATTAAATCCAAAGGATACAATTATATTGAAGCATACAACATTAATAATTATAATTTTAGAATTTACTGGAGTCTTTAACAGTCATTTTGATGATAGGGCTTTATTGTTAAAAGTGGACAAAACAACAGTTTGAAAAACAAAGGTGAAACATTTCAGTTGCTACCATTGTGTTCTTGAGCTAAGTTCCAGTTATGAAAGTTTCAGAGAACTGAATTGAATACATAACTATGAAACTGTTGAGAATAACCTTGAATTATTTGACTATTTGAAAAAAAAATCTGTCAAAATGTGTGTGTGTGTACTTGTGTGTGTGTGTGTGTGTGTGTACTTGTGTGTGTGTGTGAAAGAGTGTGGCCTAGTCGTTAGTGTATTGCACTCATGATCACAAGATCATAGTTTTGATTCCCAGACCAGTGGTGCATTGTGTTCTTGAACAAAACATTTCATTTCATGTTTCTCCAATCCACTCAGATGCAAATGGGTAACCCTGTGAGGAACTGACATTCCATTCAGAGGGAACGTTGGCCTGTCCACCTAGCCAACTGTAAGGCACCATCCGAAAGCTACAGCAATGTGAAGAAGAGCTGTGTATAACATCTGATAATCTGACTGATACAGTTATACAGTAATAGATATAGATAGATAGATAGATAGATATAAACAAGAGGTTTGCCTCCCAGCCATGTGGTTTCAAGTTCAGTTTCAATGTATGACACTAAGGACAAGTATCTTCAACCACTTCTAAATGGAAATAGGGAGTGGGTCTGTGCTTTGGCAACTATAGATATGTTTGAGTGTCATTAGAACTACCAGGTTGAGTCAAAAGTCTTTTTTTATATTTCAAGCTTTAATTAATAGTTCAAATTGCATATGGAAAGCATTTGTTCATCAAAATATATGCCATCATATTCTATTGTCTGTTGCCATCGTCATGCCAGAAACTCAATTTCATGCCTATATCATTTGGCTCGTATGGAAGCAAAAAATTCCCTGCACCCATTTTCAACTTTATCTACATTGTTGAACTTCCTTCTATGCAGGAAATGAGTCGTGGTTCAGAAAAGGTGGTAATCTGATGCTGCAAAGTCTGGACTGTAGGTTGTGTGAGGCAGTATTTCCAGCCTCTCAAGTTTGTGCTTGGTCACATTCAATGTGTTCTGGGGTATTGTCATGCTTTAGGAGTGTGCATCTTTGATTGACCTGTCCTACATAGTGGACTTTCAAAATGTTGAGCATAAAGGTTAGCATTCACAGCATGACCATCTGGGACAAGCTCAAAGTGCAACACCCCCTCAAAATGCCACTAAACAAACAGCCTTCTATTCAAACTATCTTTGTTTGACAACAGATTCTGAAACCTGGCTAGAACAAATCCACTGATTTCTCTCATTAGGATCACAAAAATAGATCCATTTTTCATCCCTAGTTACAATTCAATACCAAAAACAGGTATCTCAACGATTTGCCAACAGTTGTTTGCAAATGTTCATTGAACCTGATCATTGGTTATTTCATGAGGAACTTCTCAACAGCATCTGTTCACAAAGTCAAACTTATAGAGGTATCGATTGATAGTTCTTTTTGAAGGACTAAGTTCTACCAACTGTGTACAAGTGCTTGTATTTGGTTGCTGTTCAACCACTTCAACCAAAGCTGATCTTCCACAACAGGTTTCCCTGACCTTAGTTTGTCTTTGAGGCTGGTGTCACCTTCCTTGAAATGTCTGAACAAGTTTTGTGGCACACATTCATTGATAGGGCCTCCCACATCATTAATTTCCTTTGCCACTGCCCTTGCACTCAGTCCTTTTTTTCCACAGGTAGCATAAAATGACTTTAATTGCAAAATTTTTACTACTCATTATCAAAGCTGTAAAATAAAGAATAAATAGTGTTATCTTGTGCGGGTGGCACATAAAATACACCATTTTCAGCGTGGCTGTTGCCAGTACCGCCTGACTGGCCTTCGTGCCGGTGGTACGTAAAAACACCCACTACACTCTCTGAGTGATTGGCGTTAGGAAGGGCATCCAGCTGTAGAAACTCTGCCAAATCAGATTGAAGCCTGGTGTAGCCATCTGGTTTCACCAGTCCTCAGTCAAACCGTCCAGCCCATGCTAGCATGGAAAGCGGACGTTAAACGACGATGATGATGATGATGATATTTT
>NC_068982.1:185574288-185581682 GCF_001194135.2 Octopus bimaculoides | reverse complement strand
TGTGCCCGCAGCATGTGTAAGGACTTTCGAGTGAGATCGTTGCCAGTGCCCCTGGACTGGCTCTTGTGTGGGTGGCACATAAAATACACCATTTTCAGCATGGCCGTTGCCAGTACCGTCTGACTGGCCTTCTTGCCGGTGGCACGTAAAAACACCCACTACACTCTCTGAGTGGTTGGCGTTAGGAAGGGCATCCAGCTGTAGAAACTCTGCCAAATCAGATTGAAGCCTGGTGTAGCCATCTGGTTTCACCAGTCCTCAGTCAAACCGTCCAGCCCATGCTAGCATGGAAAGCGGACGTTAAACGACGATGATGATGATGATGATATTTTATATGAGGAAATAAATAAACAATTCAGCAATGATCAGACATGTTGTATCAAATTAATGTTATAACATAGAGGTTGCAAAAAATCATCAGCGAAAATACAAAATCCTTTTTGACTCGACCTGGTAAATAAGCTTGTCCAATTTTGATGGAACTAGCAGACAGTTCCATCCAAGAATGTAAGTCCCAACCACATGTGATTCAAACAATACTTGTATATCTTTACTCACTACAAGGGCAGTAATATTTCCTAATATAATAATGAGTGCAGTGTTTTTATATATTTGTATGTATATATAAGGAGATGCACTTGCATAGCAAGTGACCTGATCTGAGATCGTGTGCTGGAACGAAAACAATTGCAGCGTGGAAGGTGTTTATAAGTCATTTAAAATAACACACAAAGACCGTTAGATTCACTTCAACATTTAAATTTAATTTTCATATATTTAACTCTGTGCAGCACAGAATTTTGTCAGTGAACAGGTCGCAGTCTCAAAGCAATGAAAATATTTTGACAAATTAAATTTAAATGTTGATGTGAATCTAACGGTCTAAAGACCATTTTGCATCTAACAAGTTGTTATTGTTACAGCCTTGTTTTCAGCAAGAATGGATGCTTCTTTAATGTCATATGACCTTATTACTTGAATGTTGTAGACAACAGATAAAATTGTATCACATGTTTTTATTGACTATTTTCATCCAGTCAACTCTGGCATGTTATTCTTTTTCGGAAAGATCAATGTAAGCCTCTTTTCCTCACTCTAAGGAACCATTTTCTGACCATTTACCAGTGCTGAGATGAATACAGCAGAACTCAATAA
The DNA here is from genome assembly GCF_001194135.2 of Octopus bimaculoides. Taxonomy (NCBI): domain Eukaryota; kingdom Metazoa; phylum Mollusca; class Cephalopoda; order Octopoda; family Octopodidae; genus Octopus; species Octopus bimaculoides. Next base: position 185,580,527 of record NC_068982.1, on the reverse strand, counting down.
ACTGTGAAATTTCAAACTCTCATCACATCTAACACTATACTTACAAGTTTTCATATGACTAATTCTGTATTTGCATACACACAAACACATGTAAACCCTTAAACTGCCACTTTTTTTCTGTTATCCACATAGTTTTATTAACTACTCTTATTAAACAATAATTGTTTATGAACTCTTTTGTCAAGAGCATGTTTAAACTATTATGGTCTTTCTATACTTAGGCAGTAATATTCTGAAAACACTCTTTAGACAACAGCACTTGTTGAACAGTATACCATTGAATTATCAGCCATTTACATTTAATCATAATACTATTTGGAATTGTTAAGCATGCATTTACACCAGTACACTAATTATTGTATATATTCCCCATTGTTATTTTTATACACTGAATATTATTCTAGATTGAAATATAAAACCAATCCTTCTAGTTAGAGTGATTAAACCTTTAGCATTCAAATTACCCTGTCAAACGTAATGCTAATTTATTCACATTGTTTTGAATTAATCATGCATTATCCCTTAACTTCAAGATATCAATGATGTGGTTATTTATTTTTAGAGTGGCAGTGTAGGGTAGGTGTGAAAGACCAGATCTGGTTGGTATAAACATAAAACAGATAGAATATTTTGGCCGCACATATCCAGTTTAAATGCTAAATGGTTAAATAATTTGATATTGAAGCTGTTTTTCCTGTCTTCTCATCATTTTTATCAAGTTAATTTTCATTACAGTCATCTTACTAAACAAGCCAGAAGTGACATGCAGAAGCAAAATGTGGCCCCCATCCTATCTAGCTGAGCAGTAACTCCAAATTAGATCTGGCTCAGATCTTAATGATCTCTTCAACACATGTCATCAAAGTAAAGTGGATGCAAAATGATGATGATAATGATGAAGACTATGACAATGATGATGACAACAATGATGACAGAGCTAGCAGTAATGGCAACAGCATGACAATTATGTAGATGACTCCAATGATGATGATGATGATGATGATGATGATTTTACTGTAAATATTTTTTAAATGATTTCTAACATTGGCCAAATCCACATATTTGACTGGTAATTGACTGGTATTTTATGCTTTTGTCCCCTGTAAGATGAAAGGTAAAATTGACAGCAAGAATTTTATCCAACACTCTAACAATTCTACCCTCTTCTATACTGGTAATTTATGTCAGGTATTTCCTTATTTACATTCACTAGCAACAAGGTTCACTGATTTGCTAGCCTCTCTTATCATCCAATTTGACGTAAACAACTTAAGTGTTTGAGGGCACTTCTTAGACTCATTAAAATATCTTAGTAGCATAATTGTCATCTTCATCTATAATTCTATATATATAAATGGACATAATTATATACACAGCGTGTCCTGAAATTAAGGCAACCGAAGATTCAGGCTTAAATAACTATCAATAAATGTGATAAGATATGAAAATTATACATCATTATAAAAGCTTAGTGTATCTTCTTTTTGTTTCAGATGAACTATATTCAGATTTATAAATTAGATAATGGCTATAGACTGAAATACAATCATAACCTGGTGCTACCTGATGAAAATAAATTTGACATCAAACAGACAGTAAACCACCAGAATGACTGACATTGGGGTGTATCTGGTTCCATCAAGGGTAGACTTGTAAATTGACAAAAAAATCCAGTCAGTTATGGTTTGGACAGCTGTGACAGCCACTGGCAGGTCTCCCCTCGTTTTTGTGCCTTTGGGTGTTAAAATTAACACCCAGTGATACATTAGCAACATTCTGGAAGCTGAACTGTTTCCATGGGTGAATGATCACTTTCAAGGGGCACCTTGGAGCCTCCAACAGGACTCAGCACCATCTCACAGCTCCAAACAGATACAACACTGGATTCAGAAAAAAACATCCTATCGTTCATAGGCAAGGATATATGGCCCTCAAGAAGCCCCACTCTCAACCTGTTGGATTTTTCTGTTTGGTCTATTTTGGAGCCGAGGGTCTCCAGCACTTCTCATGCTTCACTCAACACTCTTAAGGCAGAACTGCACCAGAAATGGGCTTCGATTTCACAAGAACAGCTGCATGCTGTGCCTGAAGCATTCACACCTAGACTTAAGGCTGTGATTTGAAACTGAGGTGGTTGTATTGAATAAATGTGGTAGTGTTATAATTATGTTCCCTTTATCATTTCATGGCAATGCTTGGACTCAAAATATAACAATATTTTGCTTTGACAAAATTAAAAAATGTCACTTGCCTTAATTTTAGGACACCCTGTATATATGAGTGTATGGATATCTTCTTTATCTATGTGCGTCTTTATTATATAAATATATATATATATAAATATATATATATATATATATATATATATATATATATATATGTGTGTGTGTGTGTATGTATGTATATATATATATCTAACTATGTCATGTTGCCAGTTTAGCCAATGAAAACTTAGTGCGTGTGTTTTCATTGGCTAAACTGGCAATATGACCATCCCCAAATACAATAATATCTATTTCAACACACGAATTCACATCAAGAATCTTGCACGGGCAACATCAATGCAATAAGAGAATTCTTCCCAGATGCATATCAGCATATCTCGATCCACTGAGTTGATCACTGTTGTTATTCGATGTTTAAGGTCATCAATGTTAGTGGATGGCGGCGGAGTTTTCTCAATTTTGAATGCCTGTCACAGGGGCACTGTAGTCGCATCATTCATCTGGCAACTTTCAGTTGTTTGTTTACACTCAGAATGACGAGTCCTCAGCAAAAGGTGTTCTGCATTCTCAAGTCCATGGAAACAAATTTGGTTGTCATGGCGCAGCGTGCTTTTTGAAGGTGACTCAGCATTAACCCACCCTCTCCTAAGAACATTCAACAGTGGTTTCAACAGTTTCAAGAGAGTGGGTGTCTGTGTAAAAGGAAAAGTCTAGGATAACCACAAGTTTTGGTGAAACAAGTGACAAGAATCCATGCTGCGTTTGAGGGGAACCTGCAGAAGTCCACAAATCAAGCTAGCCATGAGCTTGCAATCCCTCATTCCACTATCTGGCGTGTGCTAAGAAGACATCTACATTTGAAACTATGCAGACTATGCCACGTTCAAGCACTTACCAATGACGACAAGAGGAAGTGGATGGAATTTTGCGAATTGATGAAACGACTTTTCATTTGAGAGACACAGTGTGTGTATTTGAGGAGCAGAGCACCCACAAAAAACAGTTGAGCATGAAAGAGATTCCCCTAAGGTGAACATCTGTGTTGTGTCTCAGGACAAGGTTTATGGTCCCTTTTTCTTTGAAGGAAACACTGTGACAGGACAAACCTATCTTGATATGGTCCAAAACTGGCTCTTCACTTTACTGCAAGCAGATTTGCATGACTTCATTTTTCAACATGATGGAGCACCGCCCCATTGGCACTTGATGGTTCGAGCTTTTTTAAATAAAAATATGCCCCAGCGATAGATTGGTTGGAAAGGGGCCCAAGACCTTGCTCTTTGTGCTTGTCTGTGAGATCCCCAGACCTCACAATGTGTGATTTTTTTCTTGTGGGGATATGTAAAAGATTGCATTTATGTTCCACCGCTACCCACTAACCTCGATGACTTTAAACATTGAATAACAACTGCGATCAACTCAGTGGATCGTGATATGCTGATACATGTCTGGGTGGAATCCTCTTATCGCATTGATGTTGACCGTGCTGCAGGTGATGGCCACATTGAACACTTGTAAGACAGGAAATAAAAGTTGATTGTGAGTAAATACTTGTGACTTAGCTGGAGCTTTCTATTGCTTTTCTTGATTAAAATATTGTGTAATGAAATCAGTTCATTCTTTTTGAATAACTCTGCATATATATATGAGTAAATATTGAAATGAATATTCATATAGATACTATTATTATTATTATCATTGGCAGTAAATAAATAAATAATTAATAATAACAGTAACGATAATATTCTTTTCTACTCTAGGCACAAGGTCCGAAATTTTAGGGGAGGGGGCGAGTTGGTTAGATTGACCCCGGTACGCAACTAGTACTCAATTTATTGACCCCGAAAGGATGAAAGGCAAAGTCGACCTCGGCAGAATCTTAACTCAATATAAAGACAGATGAAATACCACTAAGAATTTCACCCAGCATGCTAACATTTCTGCCAGCTCAGTGGCGGCAAGCAATAATGTTGTTAAATGGCTAATCAATAAAATTTTATACTTAATGAATAGTTATAATAAAGGGTACAGCTTGCTAGAAATTAGACTTAAAATCTTCAAATAAGCCACCAAACTCAATGAAAAAGTCATAACAGACCAGCAGTAGTTCATGGTTAGTCATTTCAAAGTATGGAACCATGAATTTTGTGTTGCTCATCCGAAAGGGTCTTGTGGTGTGAATGAAAATTTGAGAATGTGTTGGTCATATTTGTGGATAGATGGTGGGAAGAGATGTGTATGATTAGAATGAGGAGATAGGTCAAGATGAAAACAGGAAGAGAAAATGAGAGGAATAAAGAGAGAGAAGAAAAGAGAAGGAAAAACAAGAGAGAGAAAAAAGTGAAGAAAGGGGTAAAGAAATGAGAAAAGGAGTGTTAGTTGGTGGTCAAGATAATATGAGGGGAGGATGGGAGAGGAGTGGGGGAGGGAAAGGAAGAGATGAGAAGGTAAGGAGTGAATAAGTGTGAGATATGTGAGTAGGGGTGATATGATAGAGCTGCATTAAGGGATGGGTAGAGAAAAGGTATGGATGGGGTGATATCAAAGAGAGTAGTAGTTTTAGTAGTAAAATTTAAAGTGGAGGGAAGAATACAAGGATGTCAAATTTCTATAAATAGACATATGTGATTGTATAATTTACTGTGATAGCTAGGAATCAGAGAGGAGGAAAGAAGATATAATGACATATGTACACGCACACACACATGGGCATATACATACATATACACACACACATATTTACATATATATATACATATACATACACATACACATATATACACATGCATGCTCACACGCATCCGTAAATGTATTCATACATGCATGTGTGTGCACATACATATACACATACATGCACATGTACATACATATACGCAGAATGTATGTGCATGTTCAGAAGGACTGAACCCAAAACCATATGGTTGGCAAACCAACTTCTGAACCACACAGCTGTGCCTGAGCTTATAATGATGAGGACAATGAGGATAATTAAAGACATTTTAAATTTTGACACACCAAGCTAAAAAGGTTTGCAATCACTCGTCTATGCAAATGTATTATATCGTTGCATGTCACCTATTTGCAGCTTAGTAGATAGGGCCATTTCAAGTTAGTACCCTTCCATGGATACCGTGTAATGACAAAGTAGAATATATATAAATATGACTCATTGATTGTTAAGACAACACTAAATTGCCTCATCTTTTTGTACCTCTCACATGATAGCTATCATGGTTAAATATAGAAGATAATACCACATTAATTGTATAATTATTATATTTAGAAAAGTTGGCAGTTACAGAAATAACAGAATGGTGCACTAAATGGCTTAATGATTATTTACGTACATCTATGTGCTTATTTCAAACCCCACAGTTGGGAATTTTTGTTTTCCTTCTCATTATTAAGTTGGCTTTAAGAAGGTGGGGGAGAGGTGGGAAAGAATGAGGAAGGTGTGGCGATAGTTGTGGTGGTGGTAGTGGTACAGGTGCTGGTGCTGGCGATGAAAGGGAAAACAACAATGACGATAATGATGGCAATAACAAGGAGGAAGTAGAAAGCAGTACCGATAAACCATTTCAGGGTTCCAAAACTGATGGAAGGGAATTAATGAGATATCCTGGTCTTAATGCTTGCCACACAACAAACCCTGTTACAGATATACCCAAGGTGTAGTTAATTGTATTACACCTGGATTAAGCCTACAACCCATCTTTCACTTTCATTTTTTCATGATCAGTAAAATAATTATCCTGTAATGTACTGAGTTTTAATGCAATTAACTTTATAAACCTATACATATAGGAGTGGCTGTGTGGTAAGTAGCTTGCTTACCAACCACATGGTTCTGGGTTCAACCCACTGCGTGGTACCTTGGGCAAGTGTCTTCTGCTATAGCCTCGGGCCGACCAAAGCCTTGTGAGTGGATTTGGTAGATGGAAATTGAAAGAAGCCCGTTGTATATATGTGTATATATATATATATATATATATGTGTGTGTGTGTGTGTGTGTGT
>NC_068982.1:185569400-185574151 GCF_001194135.2 Octopus bimaculoides | reverse complement strand
TTTGGGTTTATATTTTGATTTATTCGAATCTTGGTTGCTTTTTTTGTTGGTCAGTTATTTGTAGCGTTTTGACAGAAAAAAGTCATTCTAAAATTGTTTTTTAACGTAAGTGTGCCGAAACAAGTCGAATGCTTACACAGAGCAGGTTTTACAACCACATCATCCAAACTGACCGAGTGAAACCAGGCTTATCCACAAGTATATATATCCAAGAAAGTTAGAGGTTGTGAATCCAACCAACAAAGGGATAATATCTATCCAATATACTGCTGGTAGAATACCCAATTATTATTACCCAAGTGTTTTTTCATTGCATGACAATTACATTACCAAGTGTAATAAATGGTTGAGGGTAAAGAGTTATTTTACTATTAATTTAATGTCTATAAGTTGATGAATACCACCTATTAATCCCCTCCATTTTCTTATTGCTATCTCTCTCTCTTTCTGTCACTATATATATATGTATTTATATATACAGTAATATACACAGTAATCACTCACCATAATGCTGTTCACCTATCGCAGGAGGTTTTGGAATGTAACACCCACAATAGTCAAGGGATTACTCTGTGTGTGTATACATATATATATATATATATATATATATATATATATATATATATATATATATATATATATATATATATACACACACACATATATACATATATCATCATCATCATCATCATCGTTTAACATCCGCTTTCCATGCTAGCATGGGTTGGACGATTTGACTGAGGACTGGTGGACCGGATGGCTGCACCAGGCTCCAATCTGATCTGGCAGAGTTTCTACAGCTGGATGCCCTTCCTAATGCTAAACACTCCGAGAGTGTAGTGGCTGCTTTTACGTGCCAAAGGGATATGATGCAACATTCAAAGGCATTTTGGATCGATGTTAAGCCTCTGCCGCCTTGTTTACATTTTAGGTAGAAGCGGTCTACATCACTGTTTATGTGGAAATTATGTGTGCTTCTTAATATGTTTGGGGTTTTCACATCAATGGCTCAGATCTCATCAAGCATCCAATCAAGCAGCCCAAATGTTGGTATGTGTACTGGCACTGCAAATACATTGTGGGCCACTGTTTTATTGAATGTAGAGAGTTCTGAGGTCCAAATTTTCTTTATTTGGCTGTAATATTCTTTAATGACATGTGTCTTGTTACAGGTGCCTTTGTAAGGTGTATTTTCATCCACTCCTAGATACCTATAACATTCCTCATCAGACACAGGGTAAACAGTCAAATCAATGACGGAGATGCTACTTGTCTGGTTTATAGTTTTCCCCCTTTTCACAACCATATAACATTTATCCTGACCATACTCCAACCCTACATTCTTTGAGAATGTTGCAACTAGGTCCAGGCTCCTTTTCATCTCATGCGTATTCTTTGCATAAATTTTTCAGTCATCCACAAAGAAACAGTGAGTAATTTTGGTATTTCTGTTTCCTTGTAATCTCATGAGATACCCTTCAGAATTCCTTAACATGAATGACAAGGAGTTTACAGAAAGTATAAACAACATCACAGAGAGCCTGTTTCCTTGGAATATGCCTTTGCAATATTGTATTCTATCGGTGATAATACAGCTTAATTTCAGGATGGTCGTCCACAATGAAGTCAGGTCAGCTATGGCTTTGATAATTCTCATTGGAACTTTAGCAAGTTGAAGGGCTTCTGGCATCCATGAGTGGGGAACAGAGTCAAGGGCTTTCTTGTAATCTAGCCACATATGTATGTATGTATGTATGTATGTATGTATGTATGTATGTGTGTATGTGTGTGTGTGTGTATGCATGTATGTATTTACCTATGTATGTATGTATGTATGTATTCATGCATGTATGTATGTCGTTATTCAGTTTATTTCAAGATTTCTTGCCAATAGAGAAAGAATCAGTTTCTAACCTAGATCCAAGGTTCCTTCATTGGAATTTCAACATCAACAACAGGGTATTTTTTGCTTGTATGTATGTATGTATGTGTGTGTGTATGTATGTATTCATGCATGTATGTATGTATGTATGTATGTATGTGCAGATTTGTATGTATGTATGTATGTGCAGATTTGTATGTTTTATGTCTGTATTCTCATGCATATAGTTACATATCTAAACATGCTCTTATGTATTTAAATGATAAACTTCTGGAAAGTTTTACAGATTTTTACAGTTCCAATGATGGACTGGATCTGTAGTCTTCAAATTAGCTTTCTCCTTTCTGGTTTTGAGAAGTTTAATTTCTCAAGATTCGTATTTAAGCAGTGTGTTACATATCCCAGTGCCCCAATAATTACAGGTATAAAACTGAACTTGTAATCTGGGTAGAGATGTATGTATGTATGTATGTATGCATGTATCTATGTATGCATGCGTGTATGTATGTATGTATGTATGTTTGTATGTATGAATAAATTCATCAAAAAATGAGCTTCTATACTCGTGACCTCAGCTGGTCATCCCAGATATGTAAGACTGATGAGTGTCAATATCTGAAGGAAATGTATGTGGGTGGGAAAGAACTAGGATGTAGGGCTGGCCTGAATTCTTGTAACAACTGAATGGACTTTGCTAAAGGATCTAATAACTAAATAGTGTTAAACTGATCTATAGGAGAGGTCTCTCATCTGTACGTCTACTACATATTTCTAGTCTTGCATCCATCTTAGAAACCATCATAAATAGAATAATTATTCAATTGCAATAATTATAATTTGAATGAAGTTTACTGAAACATATAGTTCTAAATTATATACTCTTCTTGTCTAAACTATATGCACTAAAATACTTTAAACTCGTTATGCTAGGAAGTGTCCTATATTTAAACATCCTACTTAATGATGTACTTCCTGATCCTCTTCAACAGACATTGGCACTTGATAAAATGTGATAGTATGTATCTAAGAGACCAGAAATATCTATCAAAAATTTTTTATTCATTAGAACTCATATTTTTGTGTTAACCATGAATAACATCAATTTACCATGAAGCATCAATGTAATACAGCCTGTATAAGTGAGCTGAGAGAACAGTTTGGCATTAGAGGACAGATATGAGTGCAATGGTGTAAATGGACAATGTGTTAGTGAGTGTATTTGTTGTTGTATATTACATATTGGTTTCAAATTTTGGTACAAGGCCAGCAATTTTGAGGAGGGGATAAGCTGATTAGGTTGACCTCAGTGCTCAGCCAGTATTTATTTTATCAACTCCAAAAGGATGAAAGGCAAAGTCAAGCTCGATGAAATTTGAACTCAGAACATAAAGATGGATGAAATTTCACTGAGCATTTTGCCCAGTGTGCTAATGGTTCTGTTAACTTACTGCTATATTGACACTGAAAGTTTACCAAGTAATGGCCAAGGAAAAGTGAGCAAGATATAAAAAGAAGCAATGAAGCAAGACCTTAGGATTCATCCAATATAGATTTGCATGATAAAGTGGTTGCTAAAAGACAATGACAATGTCACTGCTGTCATCAACCATGCTGATGCTGCTACCATGCTGTCAACATAGTTGCCACTGCTACCGCTACCACTGCTGCGGTTGCTTCTATAGCCACCTCCACCTCTACCAGTGACAATGACAACAATGATAACAAATAGGATGACAATTACAACTGACCTAAATTTATGTTTTCTGTTTGCTTTTTGTTTTCCTTTACTTCTAACTAAACATTGCTATTGGTAAAATATCAAATCATCTTCAAATCCCATGACTTGCCACAAGAATCTAGATAAAGAGTGAGTGATGGAAATGACAAAGGAAACTAAAAGTCAAAATGAATCTAATAGGAGAAAACGAGGATATAAACAAGCTTGGTTAGAATCAGTTTTGTACTTTTTTTGGTATAGCTAGTACATGTTTGAAATTTCTTTTGGCTCTCCTTCGGTTACTCTTCTGAAATAGTTTACAGTAAAGCTGCTATGCATTGCCCATGGATAACCATATATAATACATATAATACATAGGCATGACTGTGTGGTTAAGAAGTTTGCTTCCCAACCACATGGTATCAGGTTCAATCCCACTGAGTAGTATCTTGGACAAGTATCTTCTACTATAGCCCCAGGTTGACAAAAACTGTAAGAAGCCCATCATTTATATATCTATATATATGTGTGTGTGTGCATGGTTGTGTCTCCCTGTACTGATATTGCATGATTGGTTTAACCTTTTAGCATTCACATGACTCTTTCAAATGTAATGCTTATTTATTCACCTTGTTTTGAATTAATCATACATTATCTCATAGCTTCAAGATTTTAATGATGCAATTGCTTATTTTTACAATAATAGTGTAGGGTGGGTGTGAGAGGCCAGCCTTGGCTGCTTTAATCATAAAGCAAATAAAATATTTTGGGCAAGTTTGGCCAGTTTAAATGTTAGAATGTTAAATGAATGCCATTCATTCTTAATATTTTGTGAAACAAGTCTGTCCCAGGGAAACGTCAGCCTGCTTGGAAACAGGAAGCGGTCGATGACAGGAAGGGCTCTTGGCCATAGAAAATCTGCTTCAATAAACTGCATCAGACCCATACAAACATGGATGATGATGATGATGGTGATGATGATGATGGTGTTGATGGTGATGATGACGATGATGACGGTGATGACGATGATGATGATGATGATGATAATGGTGTTGATGGTGGTGATGGTGGTGATGGTGATGATGATGATGATGATGATGATGATGATGATGATGATGATGATGAGGAGGAGGAGGAGGAGGAGGAGGAGGA
>NC_068982.1:185566991-185569279 GCF_001194135.2 Octopus bimaculoides | reverse complement strand
CTCTCTCTCTCTCTCTCTCTCTCTCTCTCTCTCTCTCTCTCTCTCTCTCTCTCCCCCTCTCTCCCCCCTCTCTCTCTTTCTCACTCTGTCCCTGATTCTCGTTCCAAACTCCACTCAAACCAAGCATAACACACAATCTTTCATTCTCAGTGTCCCCTGCCCACTTGACTTCTAACTTCTTTCTATAATATTTTCACTTGTGGCCTCTCATTTCTGTAAGTTGTACAACTCTGAGTGGATGCATACACACATTTTGCAACTAACACTAACAAGAAATTAATGTGTGTACAGAAGGCTAACTGCCTAAAATAATGTTGTGAAAAGTAATTATTCATGTTAAAAAATAATATTTTGGTTTTTCTGTTAACTATTTAACTGTTTTTTTAATACCATATTTGTAAGTCACTAAATTACACCAGGTCCTCATTAAAACATGCCAATACAGTTTTATTGAGTATAAGAAATAGACTATATGATTAAGAAGCTCATTTTGTAATGATGTAGTTTCACTGCTTTGGAAGGTTTAAATAATTGGATATGCTTTCTACTTCCAGCTTCTTTAATAGGTGTTTTTTGATGGTACCAAATCCCCTTCAAATGAATAACACTACAGTAGACAAGGAAGGAGCTTAATCTTATGGGATGAGGAGTTAAAGTAAGTGAGGAGGGGCCAAAATAGAACAGGTTTTTTTGCTATGGAAGAGCTACATAGTTACTCACAGTAAAGAAGAGTGGATGAGAGTGGCCAGGGTGGAGCTGGAAAGAGAGCAAAATAGTGATGATGAGGCTTCAGGACAGACCTCGAGATACAAGGTGAATAGAAGTGAAAAAGGACAAGAGAACAGGAAGTGTGTGTGGGTAGAGGCTGCAAGAGTGTTTGGGAAAGTAAGAGGCAGTTACAGTCCTCTGTCATCTCCTCTGTGAGATTCAAAGAACCTGAAATTAGCTTTCACTACTTTGTTCCATGTCTTATTGGATCTCCCTCTTCTGGTAGCACCATCCATATTAAGTGAACAGCATTTCTTTATACAGCCATCCTCATCTATGATATATACATCACATGTCCATACCAGAGCAATTTTCTTTCTTGTATACTACATTTGACTCCTCTTATTCCCAATTATTCTCACAATGCATTTGTCATTCATGCACACTTACATGGCACATCTAATGGAACATGCTAGCAGTAGAGTTGATTAATCCTTCAGTGCTTGATTGGTACATACCTTGTTAACCTCAGAACAGTGAAACTAAATCCCAATGCATTTGTTTGACTAATTCTGCCACCAAAGCTCTTCTCAGTCACACAAGTTAACAAATTTTGATGAAGGGTTGATTATATCAACACCAGAAATTATTTTATTCCCCTCATGTTTCTTATCAACCCCAATACATATTTTATCAAACTCTTACATGTTTTATCAAACCATTATATATCTATAAACCCAGTACATATTTTACTGGCCACTATGGATTTTATCAACTCATGACCACTATGGATTTTATCAACTCAGTACGTATTATATTGATCAGTACATATGTTATTGACCAGAATATATTTTATCAACCCAGTATTATAACAACCATAAAATTATGAAAGGCAAAGTTGACTCTGGCAAAACTACAACTCAGAACATAATAAGGCATAATTAAATACTGCAACCCATTTTGTCTGACAATCTACCAATTCTGCTATCTGCCATCCTTCATAGAATATAATATTACAAAGGAAAAATCCTAAAGTACATGTCATTTTATCAGTGTTTTAATTCGGAGTATCTAACGATTTATATCTTTGCTAATTACTTAATTAAGCCAGTTAAGTGGTTATTTATTAATTAAGTATGTCAGTAGTCATGAGAAGAATAACTGGAATTTTATAATTTCCACAGAAATAGAATATTATACATTAGGATGTAAACTGCCCTCACCATCAATACATCATCATCATCATCATCATCATCAGCTTTCCATGCTGGCATGGGTTGGATAATCTCACTGAGGACTGGCAAACCAGATGGCTGCACCAGGCTCCAATCTGCTCTGGCAGAGCTTCTACAGCTGGATGCCCTTCCTAACGCCAACCACTCTGAGAGTGTAGTGGGTGCTTTTACGTGCCACCAGCACGAGGGCCAGTCACATGGTACTGGCAACGGCCAGGCTCAAATGGTGTTTTTTACATGCCACCTGCACAGGAGCCAGTCCAGCGGCACTGGCAACAACCTCACTCGAATATTTTTTCACGTGCCACCGGCACAAGTGCCAGTAAGGCGATGCTGGTAACAATC
>NC_068982.1:185545630-185566702 GCF_001194135.2 Octopus bimaculoides | reverse complement strand
GTCTCATTTTGGCTTGCCGGGTCTTCTCAAGCACAGCATATTTCCAAAGGTCTCAGTCACTAGTCATTGCCTTGGTGAGGCCTAATGTTTGAAGGTAGTGCTTCACCACCTCATCCCAGGTCTTCCTGGGTCTACCTCTTCCACAGGTTCCCTCAACTGCTAGGGTGTGGCACTTTTTCACACAGCTATCCTCATCCATTCTCGCCACTTGACCATACCAGTGCACACCACAACTGATGCTTCTTAGGTCCAATTTTTCTCTCAAGGTACTTACACTCTGTCGAGTATGCACACTGACATTACACATCCAGCGGAGCATACTGGCTTCACTCTTTGCAAGCTTACGCATGTCCTCAGTAGTCACGGCCCATGTTTCACTGCCATGTAGCATGGCTGTTCGTACACATGCATCGTAAGTCTGCCTTTTGCTCTGAGTGAGAGGCCCTTTGTCACCAGCAGAGGTAAGAGCTCTCTGAACTTTGCCCAGGCTATTCTTATCCTAGCAGCTACACTTTCAGTACACCCACCTCCGCTACTGACTTCGTCACCTAGGTAACACGGAAGCTATCAATTACTTGTAAGTTTTTCTCCCTGGAATGTGACAGAAGTTGTTTTCTGCATATCTTCAGTGTTTATTGCTCCTGAGCATCTGCCACAAACAAAAACTATCTTCCCAGTTAGCCTTCCTTTGATATTGCTGCACCTCTTATGTGTCCATAGCTTACACTGGGTACATCTTATAGAGTTTCTACCGACGCTTTTTCTACAGATCGAGCAGGGCCATCTACCTGAAGGGATTTGTGGTTTGTCTGCCTTCCTACTAATTAGGACTTTGGTTTTAGCTAGGTTTTAGCTTTGGGTTTAGCTAGGTTGATTCTAAGGCCCTTCGATTCTAGTCCTTGCTTCCACACCTGAAACTTCTCCTCTAGTTCTGATAGTAACTCAGCAATTAGAGCAAGGTCATCAGCATAGAGGAGCTCCCAGGGGCATCCTGCAAAATGAAGGTGTCCAAGACCCTTGTCACAACCTCCTTCAGTTGGCAGATTGGCTTATTAGACATATAGAAATAATATACTAAAATTACAATAGTCTAGGACAGTTGTAACAGCCTCTCCTAAAAGAAGTCTGAAAACTTCTGGAATACACCTCATCAATAATTACACTAAGTTTTTGTTTTTGTACATACCAAAGAAGTGGCAAAGTAAGAGGAGGACAGAAAGGAAGTAAAAGAGAGAGAGAGAGAGAGAGAGAGGACATAGATGAAGTAAGAGAGAGAGAGAGAGAGAGTGAGAGAGAAAGTGAGAGAGTGAGAAAGAGAGAGAGTGTGTAAGAGACAGTCAGTGGTGACAGTGTTTGTTTTATGTTTTTAAATGTTTCAGAGAGGAAGTGAGAGAGAAAGAGAGTGAGAGAGAGAGAGTGAGAGAGAAAGAGAGTGAGAGTGAGTGAGAGAGAAAGAGAGTGAGAGGGAAAGAGAGAGAGTGAAAGTGACAGTGAGTGGCTCTTGTGCAGGTGGCACATAAAATACACCATTTTGAGTGTGGTGGCTGTTGCCAGTACCACCCGACTGGCCTTTGTGCTGGTGGCAGGTGACACATAAAAGCACCAGTTTAAACTGACCTTCCCCATTTTAAAAATATACACTACTCTACATCTTAGAGTGTACTTCTCCAGATTTGTTTTCTACAAACAATCCTTATACAAACACACACACACACACACACACACACATACAAATATACACATGTATGTATGTATGTATGTATATAATTTTGTAAAGTGGTCAGCATTAGGAACTCTATCCAGTCACAAAAACCATGTTGGTGTCTGTAAAACAGAAAACATGCCAAATCAGATTGGAACCTGATGCAGCTCTTCAGCTTCCCAATTTCAAACTGTTTAACCCATGCCAGCACAGAAAGTAGACGCTAAATGATGATGATGGTGGTGGTGGTGGTGGTACATATATATATATAGAATTTACAATTTAAAGGAAATGTCCAGGGGAATAATTACAAGGTAGTTAAATGTTGCTTAATTGCACTAGGATATAAATCCAAGATAGTAAGTCATATTTTGTAAAAAACAGGATTGATTGATTGAACAACTGACCATTCATGGCTGGAAATTCCAACTGAGATTAATTATATTATATATATATATATATATATATATATATATATATATATATATATATATATATATATAATGCTCAGTTAAGCTCTCAATTAAGCTCTCAAAGTCAACAAATTAGCATAAAAGTAATTCCCGAATATTTCATATACACTTATACTCAAATGTAAGTGGAGTATAGCTAAATGGTTTAGAAGTTTTCTTTGCAGTGTTGAGGTCCTAATTTTGATTCTGCTGCATAGCATCTTGGGGGAGTGTAATTTTCTGTACTGAGGACACCAACTCATGCTTTATGAGTAAAAATGAGTTGACAGGAACTGTGTAGAAGCATGGTGGATTGTACCTTTAACACAAGGGTCCTATTATTTTATTCTCTTTTAAGATAGTTTGGTATAATTCAGTTACTACTTCTAGTGAGTAAAATAACCATGTAGAGGTTACCTCATTAACTTGCAGTAAATTGATTGAAACAGTTGATACCTCTTGCTCACAATATCTAAACCAACAATGTTCTGCTGTAATTAAATAAGGCATGGAGGTAAATCAACAGGATTGCTTGTTAAAGATAAGGGTAAACATTTACGTCAGTAATAATAATTATAATAATTGTATATGTATGCTTGTGTGTCACTTCATTGTTCTTAATTATTGTTATTTCAACACTACTGTGTATACTTTATCTGTATAGATTGAACACAATAGGTATAGGTAGGGCTGTGTAATAAGAAGCTTGCTTCCCAACGACATGGTTCTGAGTTCAGTTTTACTGCATGTCACCTTGAGCAAGTATCTTCTACTATAGCCTTGAGCCAACCAGAGCCTTTCTGAGTGGATTTGGCAGACATATTGAAAAAAGCCCATCATGTGTGTGTGTGTGTGTGTGTGTGTGTGTGTGTGTGTGTGTGTGTGTGTGTGTGTATGCGTGCATGTGTTTGTGTGTGTTTTTGTGTCTGTGTTTGCCCACCACCACCACCACTTGACAACCAATGTTGGTATGTTTACATCCTCATAACCTAGCAGTTCAGCAACAGGAATCAGTAAAATAAGTACCAGACTTAAAAACTAACTACTGGAGTCAATTCTTTTGACTAAATTTCTTCAAGGCAGTGCCCCAGTATGGCCACAGTCTAAGGACTGTAGCAAGTTGAAGATAAAAAAGATATAAAATAGTGTAGGAATGACTGGAAGGAGTCTTTACATAGTTGTTCAACCTCCAAGAAACAGCAACCAAATCTCTCTTCCCAGTCCTGAACATGCTAAAACTGAATGAAAGATGGGATGGTCATGGTAGTAATGTCTTCACCACTAAGTCTTCTCCATAAGCTCTGGGATTAAAAAACAATCTAAGTATATTTGTATAGTGAAGACACATGGCTCAGTGGTTAGGGCATCAGGCTCACAATCATAAGGTAGTGAGTTCAATTCCTTGACTGGGCTGTATATTGTGTTCTTGAGCAAGACACTTTATTTCCCGTTGCTCCTGTTCATTCAGCTGTAGAAATGAGTTTTAACATCACTGGTATCAAGTTGTATCGGCCCCTTTGCCTTTCCCTTGGACAGCATCAGTATCATGGAGAGGAGTGACTGGGATGCTTGGGCGACTACTGGTCATCCATAAACAACCTTACCCAGACTTGTGCCTTGGAGGGTAACTTTCTAGATGCAATCCAATGGTTATTCAAGACTGAAGAGGGTCTATGCCCTTTTCTATATTTGTATGGAACAATAAAATGAACTGGATTAAGAAAGAATATTCATGATTGACCATGCCCCTACCATGTTCATCACTCACTGCATTCTCCTCTATACCCATCTGCCACTCTTCTTTACACTCCTACTAACTTCTTACCCATCCATGCCACTTCTCTTATATTCATCTTCCTGTAACTTGAGAGTGCAGTTTCACACGTCTCCACCTCAATCTTCTTTCTTTCCCTGCCGAGATAACCATATTTCCTTACAGTAAGACACCTGTTTCTGTTCCTCTATTATAGTTTAACATCTCATCATCTGGCATAAAGCCACTTTCCTCAATATTACACCTGACTCAGCTGAAGGGGTCTTGTCTTATGAGTTTCTTGGTGATTTCACTAGTGCCAGTATCACTTAAAAAGTGTCCGGTACATTCTGTAAAGTGGTTGGCATGAGGAAGGGCATCCAGCCATAGAAGCCATGTCCAAAGCAGACACTGTAGTTTGGTTCTGGCACACTAGCTCCTACTAAACTGATCAATCCATGTCAGCATAGAAAATGGACATTAAATGATAATGATGATGATGATAACAATGATGACAATGACGATGACAACGACAGCAACAATGACAATGCCAAAGACGATGATGAATATTAGATGATAGTTAAACACAGACAGTGAAAATAGAGAAACCCTAATGCTGAAATTGTGTACTATAATGGAAATTAAGGTGAACCAAAAATTTTTAAAAACGTAATTTATAAAATCCATACTAATGTTTGTGCATCTTGAAAACATGTGGTATTCATAATTTTGTTATACAGAAGTATCATTGTCATCTTCATCACTGATGCTACCATTATCATCATGGTAATGTCTACATCTTATGTTAGCATGCATTGGACAAGTTGTCACCATCCAAGTTAGTAGTTAGCTTCTTTTAGAGTTATTGTGCTCATAGATGGGTTTGATGGGGGCCACATCTTGCTTGTACATTCTGTTTCAGCATGGTTTCTATAAGAGGATGCCCTTCCTAACATCAATCACTTTACAGAAGTTATTGAGTGTAGTTTGTCATAGGACCAGACAGGATAGGTTGTCATGCCTTTAACAAAACAAAACCAAAGGCTCCTCTCAATTCTATATTCATACTGAAGTTGCCATGTAACCTACAAAATAAAAGAAACCTCACTATACATTTTCTCCATTTGTTCAGTGCAATGAGTCTAACAGAAAAGTGGATAGAAGAGAGGGCAATTGCAGAAAATGAACTAAGGTGAAAAGGGGAAAGAAAGGAGCATTTGAAGGGAAAAACAGAATGAGTAATAAAACAAAATAAGTAATAGTTATCAGCATTTTTTTCTAAGATTTTAACTTTAAAATAACTTTTTTAAAGCATTTTATACAAAGCCTGCCAGTAATTGTAAACTTCCCATGCAAAATGTACCAGAGAGTTTTTATTTAATTTGTGTACCACAAATTCAAAAAGTTAGAGAACCACTGATATAATGTCTAGATAGACTTTATCATTATTGGTATTATTGTTATTACTATTGTTGTTTATGTTTAGTTCAGTCTTCACTGAGAAAAGACATGACCTATGACATTCCAGCCATGACCCTCCAACTTTTTCTTGTATACTATGCAACCAGGACTAACAACATAATCCAATATGTCCATTTTAATATCATTTGAGGTGCAATTTGATTGCTATTTTTAGAAGGTTGAAAGACTGCATAGAAGCCTCTTGAAGAATTCGTTCTTGAAATGTTTTATCTTCCTTTTGTTATTTTTAAAACTCACTATGTTCTTGATATTTTTTTAAATACAGGCATCCCCCATATTATGAAAACATTGCATTCCTGAAGATTTTGCTGTGACAAGAAATTCTCTAAAATAGAACATGTTTTCCTGTTAACTTCCACATAAAATAAAAATTAATAAGGAAATAGATTTTGCATTATGGAATTCTCCAAAGACTTCCAGAAGGCAAGTCTTCTGTAAAGGATGGAATATAAATATTATTATTACTATTGCATCATCTGTTGTTTTATGTGCCATCATCAAGCGGACGTTAAACGATGATGATGATGAATAAGTAGCATTTAAAAAAAATGAAAATAGAGGTATATATTCAAGAAAGAATTGAGTAATAGAAAGTACAACAATATTGAAATAATAAAGTGTTTAATAGATAAAAAATACATAGTTTTTAACTGTCTTATTTCAGTATACAACATTATATACAACAAACCACAGACAGGAAATTTTGACTATCAAAAATGTCAGTGTATACAATATTCTTAGTGAATTTAACATTTCTTTATTGGGATGTCTGTGAGATTTTCCTGTAACTGTTCACATAATTGTTCAATAATAAAATGAATTTTAAAATGGCTGTAAGAAAATAATCATTCAACTATATTTTGAAACGACTTGAATGGAGGAAACTGAATGTACAGGGCTTCTGTATTGTTAAGGTTACTTGTGTATTGGGCAAGAGATCACAGTGAAAACAGCAAAAGACAGATAGATAGATAAACAGATAGATAGATAGATAGATAAATGGCTAGATAGATAGATAGATAGATAGATAGATAGATAGACAGATAGATAGATAGACAGGCAGGCAGACAGACAGATAGATAAATACATACATGCACACAGGCATGCGTGCATGCACACACACACATGGTATTTGTTATTGTGAAGAAAGTAACTTATGAAAATTCATCAGAGAATAGCTGAAACTTTTCTTGTAAGTATTTTGAGGAGTAATTTAAAAACCAGAGAGTGATCATTTTCATTCCATTTTGTAAATATATCATTCATTTAAAAGTAAAATATATTGTTCCTCAAAAATAGTAGATTAATATCTTTAACGATCATGTGGAAAAATATGTGTATGTCTGTGTACATACATACATACATAAATACATGCATACATGCACACACACTGCAGAAAAGAGAAAGAGGGGTGAGTGTATTGGGTAAGAAATTCAGGTAAAAACAAGGGTAGAAAACTGCCACCATGTCCCTGCTTGTCATTGTGAAATTACCTGTGCTCCATTCATGACAACATGTTCTGTGAAATAGCAGACTCATTAGCTGGCTTAGTGCCTTTTCACCCATCTTTGCATTCTGAGTTCAAATTCCGCTGAGGTTGACTTTGCCTTTTCTTCTCTCAGGGTTGATAAAATAAGATCCGTTGTGCACAGGGGTCAATATAATTGATTTATCCCCTCCCTTGAAATTGCTGGCCTTGTGCCAAAATTTGAAACCAGGATCCCCCGATCCCTTATCTGGTGGTCAATGAGGAAACTAGGGATAGATGAATGGTTAGTGAGAGCTGTGCGAGCCATGTACAGAGACGCTGTCAGTAAGGTGAGGGTTGGCAACGAGTACAGTGAAGAATTTCAGGTAGAGGTAGGGGTCCACGAAGGTTCAGTCCTCAGCCTCCTCCTATTTATCATAGTCCTCCAGGTGATAACAGAGGAATTCAAGACAGGATGCCCTGGGAGCTCCTCTATGCTGATGACCTTACACTAATTGCTGAGTCACTTTCAGAACTAGAGGAGAAGTTTCAGGTGTGGAAGCAAGGACTAGAATCGAAAGGCCTTAGAGTCAACCTAGCTAAAACCAAAGTCCTCATAAGTAGGAAGGTAGACAAAACACAAACCCCTTCAGGTAGATAGCCCAGCTCGATCTGTAGAAAAGGCGTAGGTAGAAACTCTATAAGATGTACTCAGTGTAAGCTATGGACACATAAGAGGTGCAGCAATATCAAAGGAAGGCTAACTGGGAAGATAGTTTTTGTTTGTGGCAGATGCTCAGGAGCAATAAACACTGAAAATGTGCAGAAAACAACTTCTGCCACATTCCAGGGAGAAAAACTAGACATAGTTGATAGCTTCTGCTATCTAGGTGACCAAGTTAGTAGTGGGGGAGGGTGCGCTGAAAGTGTAGCTGCTAGAAAAAGAATGGCCTGGGCAAAGTTCAGAGAGCTCTTACCTTTGCTGGTGACAAAGGGCCTCTCACTCAGAGTAAAAGGCAGACTGTATGACGTATGTGTACGAACAGCCATACTACATGGCAGTGAAACATGGGCCGTGACTGCTGAGGACATGCGTAAGCTCACAAGGAATGAAGCTAGTATGCTCCACTGGATGTGTAATGTCAGTGTGCATACTCGACAGATTGTAAGTACCTTGAGAGAAAAGTTGAACCTAAGAAGCATCAGTTGTGGGGTGCAAGAGAAACGATTGCGCTGGTA
The DNA here is from genome assembly GCF_001194135.2 of Octopus bimaculoides. NCBI lineage: Eukaryota > Metazoa > Mollusca > Cephalopoda > Octopoda > Octopodidae > Octopus > Octopus bimaculoides. The sequence continues at coordinate 185,558,606 of NC_068982.1, read as the reverse complement.
TGGTCAAGTGGCGAGAATGGATGAGGATAGCTGCGTGAAAAAGTGCCACACCCTAGTGGTTGAGGGAACCTGTGGAAGAGGTAGGCCCAGAAAGACCTGGGACGAGGTGGTGAAGCACGACCCTCGAACATTAGGCCTCACCGAGGCAATGGCTTCTGACCGAGACCTTTGGAAATATGCTGTGCATGAGAAGACTCGGCAAACCAAGTGAGACCAAAATCCAAGGCCTCTGCCAGGGATGTAGCCAGCCCACTTATGTGTACTTTTCCTTCATTGGACACTAAACTCCACTTGCGAAGACCTGTTGAGGCAAGTGAAATCAAAATCGAACTAAATTCGACGACTGGAACCCATGCCAACGTCTCCTTCATTGGACACTAAACTCTGCTTGCGAAGACCTGTTGAAGCAAGTAAAATCGAAATTGAAATCAAATTCAATGACTGGCATCTGTGCTAGTGGAGTGCTAACAGCACCATCCGAGCTTGATTATTGCCAGAGAAACTGACTGGCTTCCGTGTCAGTGGTACGTAAAAAGCACCATTCGAGTGTGATCGTTACCAGTGTTGCCTGACTGGCACTTGTGCCCATGGCATGTGAAAAAATATTCGAGCAAGGTCGTTGCCAGTGCCGCTTGTAAATCAATGCACTCCAACTCTAGTTCGACTGGCATGTCATCAAGCTTACAATCAAACAGATTCTAGAACAGAAGAATGTCACTTTCTGTGAGATCTGAAAATCTCTCCAAAAAATGCTTATTAAACTCATGAATAATCTTTCCCACGCTCCAGTTGTGCTTCAAACAATGATAGCTTTCTCCGAAAACCTTTGATAACTCTGTAGAGATCACAGATTAAGTTATCCTTTTCCTGAAGTTTCAAGTCTATTTCATTCATGTGGGATGTGATGTCAACCAAAAATGACAACTTTGACAGCTAGGTAAGATCTGACAGAAATGGATCAGCTCTGTCCTTTTTGGTAAGGAAAATGTCTATTTCTCTTCGGATCTTATGAAAACAAAACAGGACCTTACCACAGCTCAATCACCTCACTGCTGTGTGATAAGATAAGTCACAGAATCCAATATCAATTTCTTCAAGAAAAGCCTGGAACTGGCAGTGATTAACTGCATGACTCTAAATGAAGTTCACCACAAAAACGATTGGTTTCGGTACGCAAGAAATATCTAAGTCTTTCCCACAGAGTGCTTGCTGATGTATAATGCAGTGTATAAACAGAGCGCCTGGGAATTGAAGATCTTCCAACTTAGTCTTGATCTGTCCCACCAGACCCTTCCTCACTCCAGCCATGTTTTTTTCCTCCATCAACTGTAACACATCGAAACTGATTTCACTGAACGTTACAACCTTGCATTGTTTTCTGTACTTCCATGGTAACCTCTTCTCCAGTTGTCCCGTGCATGCTGCAAATGGATGCCAACTGGTCTGTGATCTGAAAGTCCAAATCAACAACACGAATGAATTGTGACATACTCGAGAGATCAGTAGACTCATCCAGCTCCAGAGAACCTCAAGAAGTTCCTAGCTTTCCTGCATGTCTGTTATGTTCTCTCCAAGTTCTTCTATTCTCCGTACAACTGAACTTGCTGAAAGGCTGATAACATAATTTACTGAAGTCAGCCCCTCTTCAAACCGGTTTAAACATGGTAATGCCAGTTAAAACATGATCGCTGCAGGAATGAACTGTCATTGCAGGTACTTACACAAAATGTACAGTGCGGCGGCAGAGACGATTCGGTACTTGGGCCATAGTTTGGTGACCCCTGCTTTATGTGGTCACTCAACTTGCTAGAAATAGCAGCCAAATGTGCCATCTTAAAAGAGGATACATTAAATGTGATCCTAATTATACTGTATCTAAAAAACCAAAGGATGAGGTGGCCACAGTTGCCTTCAATGTCTCTTGATTTTAAGTCTATTTGATTAGAGATGACCCAAGCTACATAACAAAGTGAGGAGAGCGGTAGAATCGTCAGTTTTACAGCATTTAATTAGAGCCTTTTACGTTTAGAATTGAAATTCCGCCGGAGTTAAGTTTTGTCTGTTATCTTTCCAGTGTCCACAAATAAACCAGTCGTATCTTAGATATCAGTTCTTGATTGATTTACTTTATTTACCCCATAGGGAAGGAAAGTCGTTCTTGTTGAGATTTGAACTGAGAACATAAAGATACATAACTAGTGTAAGACGTCTAGTGTAGATATCATTCTACAAATTCATTATATTCTTTGTAAAACATCCAAGATGTGATTGGAATTATAGATTATTCCTCACTTCTATGTATATCTTATATCTGTGTTTAGATACCGTTATTTAATGCTGCACAGTTGCTAATATATGTTTATACCAAATCTTTTTTCTTTCTTTCCAATCACCACACATTAATGGGTGGGGTGGGGGAAATTAGGATTGTTAACGTTAATACAATTCATAGAGAACTTCTACGAATCCTGCACGATCAAAGCAATTAGGCTGCGACTGCTAATAGCATAGTTATCTCCCGTGTTTCTCTGGTGACGCCGACTTCTGCCACCAGAGGTCAGCTACATTGCAGCAAGCAGCAGAAATCTGTTTCCAGCTTTCAGACAGAGACGCCAGCCACAGCAACCAGACCTCGCATTTTGTCACCATGCTTATGGCCTTATTATAACAACACAAATCTAGCAATGTATTGCTAACACCAACATTCGGCAGCAACTAATTGGATCTCACACTTCCAGTTAATCTATCTCTCTCTATATATGTATGTGACAAATAATTTAACTGTCTTTTGAGGCCAACGAAAAGAATCTCTTCACAAACCATTCCTAATCTCTCGGAGAGAGAAAAACCGTTTGAAGCAAACCTTTGTTTCTTATCTCTGGACACAATTCGCACTAGCTTCGTCTCTACATGCTTTTCCCTCCCTTTCTGCAGTGCAGTACATCCGAACACACTTAACATATAATATAAATCCGGATAACTGTGTTAGTGTGTATACGTTGGTTGCATGGATTTTAAAAGCGCTCCGTTCAAAAAGAAATCCTCATAACAAGCAACAAGCATAAATATCAAATAATTCACAGAAAGACTGTGTATTTTTTTAAATAACGGGCTGGGGTTTTCTTTGAAAAAGAAAAAAAAACCAAAAAAAAACCCGAAATAACAAAAGAGACAAAATCTAAACATTTCAGGATGGAATTCTTCGATTTAAATAACGAAGAAGTCCAAATCCTCCGCTCTTACATCATAAACTCTCTCCGGAATAACAGAATCAAGGTTCCAAAGAAGTCTTGGAGTTCAGTACATTCTGAGGTAGGTGATATACACACTATAAAGAAATAAGGGCCGATATTTAGTAACTCGTACCGAAAGATCGCCCCCCCCCCACACACACACACACATACATATATATATACACATATATACATACACACTATATATACACACACACGCATATATATATATATATATATATATATATATATATATATATATATATATGTACACACTCATGCATATATACACACACATACACACACACGCACAGAGGATTTAAAACCTCTCGTAAGAATGAAATACAGTAGCTGCCCAGTTTAAATCTTGTGTATATTAAATTATATTCGTCTCTTGCTGGATGAAGTACCGTTTTTTTGCTGATCCCATATATATATTTATGTATGGCTAGTAGCGTGTGAAATGTTATTCGGTGTTTTTGTATTGTGTGGGAGACATAGCCGAATAACAGAATATTGCATGTAAATTGTTGTTGAAGAGAGTAAGTGGTATATTGTAAGTGTAGGAACAGTTTGATCCACCCATATATACACCTGGGAAAGGCGTAGGTTTTGAATACAAACAAAGGGGGGAAAAACAATCTAAAACAAGTGTCTAATTTTATGGTTTTTGCTATTTGAATAAATTCCATTATTTATTTCAAGTTCATTTATTTTTATTGAACCTGTTATGATGGGGAAAAAAATTGATTAATCCAGGCGGGGTTTGAACTCAAACAATAAGATATTTTACCTATTCACAAAGTTCTCTCCCTCCCAACAATTTTATATTATCTTTACGGACTTGTTTTTGTATTTTGTATAACAAGCCAAGCCATGATCTAACAACGTGACTTCATGCACAAAAGTCCATTTCCCTAACGTTTCTAAGTGGTCACCCTGCAGCGAAATACGAGCCCTGTTGCTTTTTACTCAACTGTCCAGTCTGGACCTCCACCTCACCATATACGCATACATTTTTTTTTCTTTTCACGTTTTGAAACAACTTGTGATCAGTCGGCATTTATAATTTCAATATGACAAATTTTGGGGGCTGCTATTACTAGCAGGTTTAAGGCTCCCCATGTTATGAAATTAGTTGACTTATGGTCAAAAACATCTATAACTATAAATTTGGTCAAAAGCATCTATAACTATGAAATTACCGAAAGCTCAATGTGTACTACTTTTATCAATACGATAGGGAAATTTGGCCGCTATTTCTAGCAAGTAAGAGACTATGTAGAGTCTCCAACGTTAATGATGGTGGTCACATCGAAGAAAGGGATTAAGAAGATTCGTTCTGGCACCTACTTCAAGTAATATGGGTGGAGATGGAGTATATGTAATCTGGGTATACCCCACCTTTTAATAAATAAGGGGGGGGGGAAAGGTTCAGATTACATATAGTCCATCTCTACCGTAATATGTTTCATTGCTAGAAGCAGCAGTCATATATCTCCTGTAATAGTCTCTTAAATAGGAAGCAACATATTGAAAATCCTATACTTGTGTGTGTGTGTGTCGTGTCTTCATTCTCCTGATGTTGATTTCATTGATTATTCCCCCACCCACACACATCTCTAGCCTTTGAAATTATATATTCTCAAAGATGAGAATGTAGATATAGCAATTAATAGTTCACCGGTTTAATATAGGGTATAATAAAAATATTCTCGTGCTGTTATAAGTGTGTGCATGTGTAGATAAATGTATTGATAGACTTATATATATGTGTGTGTACATATTAATATTTGTGTATATATATATGTATATATTTGTATAAGTATATATGTTTATATTTCTTTTACGCGTTTCATCCATACGGTTGCGGTCATGCTGGAACACTACCATTTGTGTGTACGTTTGTGTAATATTTGTATGTGTGCAAGGCGTCGAGCTGGCAGAAACGTTAGCACACCGGGCGAAATGCTTAGCGGTATTTCGTCTGCCGTTACGTTCTGAGTTCAAATTCCGCCGAGGTCGACTTTGCCTTTCATCCTTTCGGGGTCGATAAATTTAGTACCAGTTACGCACTGGGGTCGGTGTAATCGACTTAATCCGTTCGTCTGTTCTTGTTTGTTCCCTCTATGTTTAGCCCCTTGTGGGCAATAACGAAATAGGTATTTCGTCTGCCGTTACATTCAGAGTTCAAATTCCGCCGAGGTCGACTTTGCCTTTCATCCTTTCGGGGTCGATAAATTATGTACCAGTCACGTACTTGGGTCGATCTAATCGACTGGTCCCCTCCCCCAAAATTTTGGGCCTTGTGCCCAGAGTAGAAAAGAATATTTGTATGTGTGTGTGTGTACACTATATATAATATCAAAGTATTTAGAATGAATTTCACATATACTTCATGTGTTCAACAGCTGTTTCAATAACACAAGTATCACCAAGTGTATAATTACATAATTGTAATGTTCAGATTAATTTGAAAACTTTGTTTACCTAAATAATCCAGAATGTTGTGTTATGTTTGTTAATCAGTAATGTTTTTTTTTCTGATTAACATAACATTCCTGATGATTTGAGTAAATAGTTCTTAAATTTATGTATTAGTTATGTAATTATACATTTGGTGGTGTTTATCTTAATGAAACAGCTATTGAGTATGAATTATGTGTGAAATTTATGATTTTCTGCTTTACACGAAATATGTTACTTGTTTTATGTTCTTACTTGCAAACCAGTCCCACTTGGATTTACTGCAATTTATGATGTATTGAAGTTTAACAATGTTATTAATTAAGCTCTTAATTACTGTGAATTTATTGATGTTCATACATCAATTCTTTATATGGATAAGTATGAAGAGTTAATTTGTAACAGTTTTTGCATTCTTACTATAACACAGTATTATGCCCATCTCTTCATATTTCACTAGATTGAGTACTTCTTTTAAGGACCCTTCCACTACTGGTTCAATCCTTTTACCCAATGACACTACCAGCCCAGTATTTCTTAAACCAGGAGAGTCACTATCATCCTCAGCTGTTTTAAGTAATTCATAGTTAGGTGTGAATCGGTCTTTGTGAGCCAAATTTCTGATTCTGTTCCTTGTTATGAAAGCAGTGTTGATTTTGTTTGCATCAAAATATTTTCATTTTTTGGTGTTGGCCATTATACTACTTCTGTTTATCTATGGAATAGGACATAGTAAAGTGTGTGTGGATTTTAACAACCCACAAGATTTAGCATGTGGAGTGGTATAATAATTGGATAATAGTTAGGGCCAGAATGACTTACATTTTGCTTCCTGGGGGAAAATGTTTTTATTGTATTGCGTTTGAACCATTCATTCCATTTGATTACAGATAATATGAGAGGTGTTGTTAGGAATGCAAACCAATTTTCTGTAGCCAAGAACAGAAATTATCATCGTGAAATTTGTGCTGTCCTACACCAAACCCTTTGGCATACATTTCCAAGAGAAAATTACATGTAACACCTTTTTTATAGTTGAGCTCTTCCTGTGAGAAACGTGAATAAACTTTTGTCCCTCCTAAAAAGGAATCCACTGCAATAAGCAATCTAATAGCATTAACATGGTGATGGTCCATGTATTCAGGAGTTTAAGGATTTAAGTTCTTAGGCCACAAATGAAACCTGTTCTTTTGGAGCTTTTTTTTTTTATATAATTTTATTTTTAGTCCTGCACATTTAGAACTTGTTTGTAGGTTTAAAATTGCATAAAGTCACTACATTTCAAGCTTTACATGATTGCACAGAGCAGTAATTCCACATAAACAATTTTAATTATCTCTTGGATATTTCAAGTGGAACAATAAGATTGTAGTTGCAAAGAATACTGTTTTCCAAAGTTAATCTGTCTTTGATCTGCTTAAAAATGACCCTCAGCTTTGGAGGGTCTTTATATGATTTCACACATTTTTCTTTATTTTGGGTATGATTTTCTTTACCACTGGATTTCAGGGTGTCTCTGAAGCTAGGCTTTCAAGATGATACGCATGAATTCCTATCCAATGTATAAAATTTTCATCATGCAGTTGTCCGAAATGTAGTCAAGAGAGCATGTGAATGTGAAAAATGGTGTTTCCTTTGACATTTTTCAAAACCAAATACTATGAATTGGATAACACATTTTGTGTGGATCTAAAAATAGATTTAAGAATTTTCTACTAAATAACAACAGGTTTGGTTTGCACTGCAAACAACTTTTTAAACCTCCCTCCCAATGTTTAAATGATTAGACTTAGTAATGGTTAATCTCCTTCATAAATATAGCACTAAGTGAATATACATCAATAAAATTCCTTACACAGAATGCTTACTAACATTAAATTGTTAGTGACATTTTTGTTAGCATCAAATATATTAAGAGTCTTGGAATTATATTTCAAATATCTTGTATTGAATATTTGCTCAACCAAATTCACATATTGTTCTACCATTTCTGAATAATTTGACAAATATAAACTGTAAAAGTTCACTGATCTTAAAAAGGATCTTGGAAAGGTACATCAAATATTTTCAGGACTAAAAGTTGATTTAGAAAGACGCCATTCTTTGAAATGGAATGTTCCCCTAACATATCTTGTTACATTTCTCTGAATTAATAGTAATGCCTTCATCTTTCCGGCAATCCAATATAATCATACTGTTCAGGTTCAATTCTTTGGTAATTGCATCCAAATGCATGTCATCATAATAGAATATGTACTTTTATGTTATGCCATAAAGTCTTTCCTACTACACTTTGAAGATGGCACTTGCAGCCTTTATGCTCTAAGGCATTTGTATCCCTCTTCTCAAAATAATTGGGATGCTAATGGTAGGAATATCTTTAAAATTATTATTTATTTGAAATTTGTAATGTATTCCACTGCAATCAAATTTTGCAAAGATATTTCATCCCAGCTAATGAGTGAAAAGCATATTTAATATTAGGGGTTGGATAAAAGTCTAAACAAATTTTGATTAACACTTAACCTTCTTATTACTACAAATGTGTTGATTTCTATTTGTTTTTCATACAGCTACAACAGGAGACACCCATTTGCTACAAAGTGGAACATACTTTAATATACATTGAATCATTTTGTTATAGGCTTAGGCAATTCTTGATGCATAAACATAAACTTGGTTCATTCAACAATGGATTTTTTTATTCCAATGGTTTTCAGACACACAGAATGTATTGTTTACGTTGACTAGAAACATGACATCCGTATTTTGCTCAAGCAGTGTCATGTGGCAACATGGAATGTAAACACACAGACATGATGGACTGCTATACAGTTTCCATCCAGCTATGTCACTCACAAGGCAGTTGTTGTGTAGAAAGGTTATAATTGACAACACTTACTCAATGCCTCAATGTGGGACAGAACCTGAAAACAAAGTTATTAAGCAAATTCATTTTTCACTAATGGTTTATCATCATCATCATCATCGTTTAACGTCTGCTTTCCATGCTAGCATGGGTTGGACGATTTGACTGAGGACTGGTGAAACCGGATGGCAACACCAGGCTCCAGTCTGATTTGGCAGAGTTTCTACAGCTGGATGCCCTTCCTAACGCCAACCACTCAGAGAGTGTAGTGGGTGCTTTTACGTGTCACCCGCACGAAAACGGCCACGCTCGAAATGGTGTCTTTTATGTGCCACCCGCACAAGCCAGTCCAGGGGCACTGGCAACGATCTCGCTCGAAAATCCTACAGGAGCCAGTCAGGCGGTACTGGCAACGGCCACGCTCAAAATGGTGCATCTCATGTGCCATCCGCACAAGAACCAGTCCAGGGGCACTGGCAACGATCTTGGCTTGCCGGGTCTTCTCACGCACAGCACATTTCCAAAGGTCTCGAATTTACAAATTGCACTCTCTCAAATCCTAGATGTTTACTTGACTAAGACATACCTTTTAGTATTCCCGTTTGTCATAGCATACCATTACCCTTCTTCTTCGAATCCATGCTTTTAAATTTACATTGATTAACATTCCTTGATCTTTCCTAATTTAACTAATAATGTCAAAATTTGTTGTAAAAAATCCATTTTATTAAATAGCTTTCTTAGTCATCCTACTCATCAAAATAGATTCCCCCTTTGATGTATCAATTTTTTTTCAAAGAACAGGAAATATTACTGATGACTGAGTATTTCTAAATGAATAAGATGAAAATATCAATAAATAACTAGTGTTGTTATTAACCCTTATGTCAGCCCTGATCAAATAAACCTATAGTCAAAGGGGCTGCAAACATTTTTTTTTTTTTTTTTTTTTTTGAGATGCAACATTTGTAGGAATACATTATCCAATTTTTTCTTCACTCCTTTTTAAGATAGTAGAATATTTGACTGTTATTTCTAGCAAGTCAAGCGACCACATTGGGTCAAATTAGCTATTGTAGATGTACATTCTAGTCATGTTTCTGCAGGAATTATCTTACCAATATTTTTTTCTTTGCTATAAACTGATAACTCAAGCTCTGAATTAACCTATGATATTACTATAGAATTTTATTCATGTCATTAGTTAACACAGGATAATAGAATTATGGAATGGTTGGACATGTCTGTGGTTAACCTAGGGTAACACTATATGGAATAGATGTACCATGTAACTCTCTATAGAGAAGCTAGGTGTACCATCTATTATAACTCTCTATATAGAGCAGATACGTGTATCAATACCACAAGGTATTTTTATTAACACTTTGATTTTGCTCTCCAAGACAACTGAATATACAAATATTCTGTTAATCCTTCCTTTCCTTTGTGTTCAGTCTTATTTCAATAGTGGTAATGCATTCAGTCAAATATGGAGTACATTTAATGATGCTTCACCATACTCTCGTCGTATCAGTTGTTCTGGGGAGTATAAATGCACACATGTATACTGCTTGATCTGCTGTTGTGCATGTATGTCTGTTATCAGTGTGAGAGTCAATATAGAAACTAGATATTTGTGTGTGTTTGTTGAATGAAAGAAATTTACAGCACAGACTTATTTTATGAAATGAAACATGTCTAAAACAATTGATCCAATGTGCATGTAAAACTGCTTTTGTGTGTGTGTGTGTGACAATGATTTACTGTGTGTACATAACTGATCCAATATTGGTATATGCAACATTGATCCAGCGTATGTGATGTGAATTCCAGACTACAGCCTCAACAACGTTCATTCCAATGCCTGCCTTCCTCTCCCTTCTATCTCAGTCTCCAGTGTAGCGTGACACAGCTTCAGTTGTTAATGATGTTGGGGGAGGGGAATGTGACTGTTATTCATGGAATTTGGTTGTTTCCAGAGATAAAGACAACACACACACTTATAGCATAAGTGGTTATCAGATACATGCAAACACATTTGCACTGTAGCACACCGAGACACCTCATACACTCACACACAAACACTATAACACACTATAATTCTCATGCATGCACAAACACATGCACAGATGTCATCCAGTGACGTAGAAGAAACCATGAAAATTATGGAATTTCTCTTGATTTCTCTGACTGCTGGGATTCCATTCTGGAAACATTCCATTGAATGGTGATGGTGGTGGTACCGATGTTGTTGCTGACAGTATTGCTGATATTTGTGGTAATGGTGGTGATAGCCTACAGTTGCTGATGAGGTAATTCTCCTGGTATGGAAGCAATTGTTTTACTGGGGTGGGAAGGTAGTGATGTAATTACATTGGATTGAGCTGGCTGTTAAGTGTAGTACGTTTAATTGTGGGTTAACTGTATTGAATTTAGGTTAACACTAGGACAACTGTGATAAGGTGTACATCCAGTTGTGGTAGTCTGCCCTGTTGTTGAGCCAGCAGTTCTATAATCAAAAGTGTGCCAACTGTCACCATTCTGTCTTCTCTATAAGCACAGTCTATCTAGGACTACAGGATCTAGAGTACCAACTTTTTTTTTATGCAGTTACATGAGAATGAGATATGTGAGCAATTTGGTTGCTATTTCAAGCCAGTTGCCATTGGCTTGTGGTTGTGATGTTGAGCACTTGTTCAGTTAACATAGATTTCAGTTTATTCAACATCTTACAATAACTATACAGACATGTTATATAATATCTATCACTTATCTATGTGTGTGCATGTATTTCTGACACATTAAACGTATTTGGTTTTTATATGAGTGTGAGAGAACTTATAGATTTCCCCAACACTGCAGATGTAAATTAAATATAATTATGTAAAATGGATAATCACAAACAATTGTATTTTTCATACTATCTCAGTACGGACATAATATGGGATTTGTTGGACTGGTGTTTTTTGATTTTTAGATTTTATGGTCAAGTGATTAACCATCTCTAACTTTCTTCAGTGATTTTATATATATATAGTGGCAGTTGACTTCTATATATATAACCACCAAAGGCTCCAGTAAATTGGATTAACTTATTTTTATAAATATATTCTTGACATTATATATATGTAACTGTACTGTCAGTTACCACTCATTCTTTCATAGGCCACTTTCTATTGTCATCCATCTCTTTTATCATTGTCCACCTCTGTTATTATCCATCATTTCTCCTTAATTCATATCTACCCACATTTTCTTGTCAAGTACTAAGTGCTGTAAGCTCTCAGTGAGCTATGTGGATACATTAAATTTTAGTCTTGGCATACAACCAAGGATTACATGAGTAAACTCTTCAGAAAGGCCATGAATGTTATAACTACCATTCTCCTAAAAGCTTTGTGAAAGCACAGTTTATTAACGATAAATAATAGTTATTGAGATTAGCAGTCATTCACCTACCTCACTTTTGTGATAAAAGAAGCAGTGTAAAAGTTTAATGACAGGAGGGAAATTACTTATAGCACACTTAGATATCTCATATATGCAAACAACTATATATATATGTATATATACATGCATATATGGGTACAGGACATCATATATATATGTGTGTGTGTATCTCACATACACCTACATGATAACACGCCTACATATCACTCACAAATATGCACATGTCATACAGTGGTGTATAAGAAGCCATGAAAATTATGGAATTTCTCTTGGTTTCTCTGTCAGTATAGAAGTTTACTTAATTAGTTTCTCTGTGATTGAAATTTGATTATAGAAACTGTACCAAAGCTTGTATATATCACCATCACAGGTAGCCTGTTGATAGTTGACAATGGCTATCCATTCGAAATATTCAGTTGTTGTGGCTCAGCTCTAGGTATCAATCTTTTCACATTACATCTTACCACATCCTTGAGTCTCATTGAAGGTCTTCTCTGGCTTCTTGTACCACTAGCCAGCTCTAAATAGAATATTTGCGTTGGGAACCAAGTTTACTCTCATTTTTTTTTAAAACAAGTTCAGTGGCTGTGTGGTAAGTAGCTTGCTTACCAACCACATGGTTCCAGGTTCAGTTCCACTGCATGGCACCTTGGGCAAGTGTCTTCTACTATAGTCTCGGGCCGACCAAAGCCTTGTGAATGGAATTGGTAGACAGAAACTGAAAAAAGCCTGTTGTATATATATATGTGTGTGTGTGTGTCTGTGTCCCCCCAACATCGCTTGACAACTGATGCTGGTGTGTTCACATCCCCGTAACTTAGTGGTTCAGCAAAAGAGACTGATGGAATACGTACGAGACTTTGGGGTTGATTTACTCAACCCCGTCCTGGGGTTGATTTACTCAACTAAAGGCAGTGCTCCAGCATGGCCACAGTCAAATGACTGAAACAAAAGAATG
>NC_068982.1:185524065-185545578 GCF_001194135.2 Octopus bimaculoides | reverse complement strand
TGATTTACTCAACTAAAGGCAGTGCTCCAGCATGGCCACAGTCAAATGACTGAAACAAAAGAATGGAAGTGGTTTCTTTCCATCTATATCTCTTTCATGCTAGGAAATTTAGCTTTCTCCAGGCTGTTTCCTTTGCCCATGATCTTCATGAGTCTCATGAACACATGCAGTTTCTTTAAGCATGTTTGAGGTATATCATCAGTCCTGCCAATATGTATAAGTTGGATAAATACCTGGTATAACTGGCACTCTCATCTGGATTATGGCATGATTGCTGTTTCACAGTTGCCCCTCTGTCTTCTAAATGCCAAACTGACATGGCTCATTCTAGTTCATCACTTATCATCGCTTATCATCTAACTGTATTGCCCAGATAATTTAAGTGATGTACCTCTACCAGCTCCAATCATTTGATAATGATGGGCTTATTGACAATATTGTATTGTTTGCAAAGAAAATTCAAGTGGTGATAGCATTTGCAGTTTCTTGTAACACTGTCTGTGAACTGTGCTATACACAGCAGGTAAGGACAGGTCAAGTCATACTGATTCTATGGTTGGGCAGTAAGCATCCAAAGTGTGACTTATTTGAAGTGATGCTATGGAGCACCCTTTCAGTAGTGGACAGCTACCAACACACCTGAGTTTATCTGCCAATTTTGACTGCTTTTGTTCTTCATTCTGTGGAATGTTCAAAGATCACCTTCTTTGAAGAAGGACGACAAGTCCTTTTTAGGACATTACAGATTAGTGAGGTAGGTGCAGTTCATGTGCATCTGTTAAAAAAAAGAAATTTCTGTAAGGTATGCCAGGATGGAAGATGGATGTTAAATGATGATGATGATTCTGAGAAAGAAGGACCAAGAGGGTGTTTTTTGTGATGTCGCTGAGGCAAGACACAATCAACATGATGATTGGGGATGGGAGTATACAGCTAACTTGTTCAGAGAAACAAAGAGTGTTGTAGTGGCAGTAGTGACAGGGCAAAATGTATCTGAACAGGCGATGATGACTGAATTTGCCAATCATGTATGTGTACCTGGAAATAATAACTGTGTTAGGCTGGTGGCTTTTCAAAAGAATATCTTTTATCTACCCACTTAACCTTGTCAAAACATTTTTTTAAATATCTTTATTGAATTGGTCTCAAGGAAGGGATGCACTCATGGCCTTCATAAACCATCGAAGCTGATGAGATTGATGCAGTTAATTTTCCTGTTAAGCAGTTGCAAGTTGATTATAGGAAAAATGTGCAAAGGGAGAATTCCAGAGAGTCGCCATACTGGGCATAATGATTAGTGCATTGCTGAGGAGATATACACAATATGCACCTGGCTTTGCTTTTAAGTTGGAACTATATATAGTTTCTACTTTCTGAGTATAAGGGAAATAGTGGGAAATGTTCACCTAAATCCTTTCACGTTCCTCAATCCTCATTTCTAGTTCATCCATTCCTATGAAAATCAATGTCTTTTGCTATTGAACATATTTTTATAAAACACATTAACCTAGTAAAAGAGAGCAGCTGTATTTGCTGTTTGCTGACATACTCTCTCTCTATCTCTATTATTTGCTGTATTATTTTTCTAGTCAGTAGTGTTGAGGTGGTAAGGTGGGGGACGACCCCCAGGTGATGTTTTTATGGAGGTTGCACTTTTGGGTCTGCTGTATAAGTCTGGATAAGTTGTATTGCTGCAAGGGAAGGGGTTGCTCAAAGCTGCCCCAGGCGGCATATACTTTAGCTATGCTACTGCTGCTTGTGGCAATAATACAGTAACCAATACACCATATCATTGTTAATAGTTGGCTGACAAAGGATCTGAAGTAACTAACAATGATAATTATAAATAAAGAAATCTTTAAAAAATACCTGGGTACACCTACAGCATAAAAACTTGGTAGTAAAGTGGCTTTTAACATATTTGATGCAGTAAACAAAGAAATTTGAATTAAATTTTCATCTGTTCGTAGTTGTCACCATAATACTGAAGATCAGATTTACTATATTCCTTATTTAATTTTCCTTATTTAAATTGAGTCTTTTTTTTTTTTTATAAAAAACTAAAGTTGGTCATTTAGATAATGATTGTTCCCATCATTAAAAGCATAACTGTAATTAATTAGAATTTCTTATCTTGCTTCATTAAATATAATAGCATTCACTTTATTAAGCTACTGGGAGGGCAGCTGCGAGCAGTAGATACCAGCTGTTATCTCGATGATATAATAATAATAAAGCTTGAGTTGGGATCGGAAGCATTTTAGTGCCTTCTACTTCTGTTAGAAATAAGTTTCTTTGTGTGTGATTGTATGGGGCACTGAGGAGTGTGTAACAAAGAATGCCAGAATCAGCAGCAACTGGAGAGGATTATGTTTAGAGTAAATGTAAAATATAAACCATGTAATAGGAACAGTTGAAAAAAGTGACAGCTTCAAAGTTAAGAGCGCTTAGTTATTGACTTGTATTGTGACTGGATGGTATATACTCAGTAAATAGATCTGTTGTGATGTTAGAAGAAAGTACTCATAGAGTGTAGAGTGATAGACCAAGAGAGATGCAATGGTGGCTGTGGGAGGGGAATTGGTGCAGACATCAGAATATTAGGACTCCAGAGGATGAAACCAGATCAAGCTGTTTAGAGGGGGAGATTTCGTTTTTATTGTAAACCAGTGTGAACCATGCTACAGATAAGGCTAATGGTACCTATCTCTCTTACATCATCATCATTTAGCGTCTTTTCCATGCTAGCATGGGTAAGATAGTTCGACTGGAGCTGCACCAGGTGCCAGTCTGTTCTGGCTTGGTTTCTATGGTTGGATGCCCTTCCTAATGCCAACCACTCCATGAAGTGTACTGGGTACCTTTTATGTGTCACCAGCACGGGTGCTTCTTATGTGTCGCTGGCATAGATGTTATTAAAAGTAGAACAACTTACTAGAGGGAGTAGAGCAACTTGCTTGATGGTAACTGGGACTAATTCCAAATGAGAAGTGGAGATAATCTCACGAATTCTTCAAAATCGACATGCTATTAAGAAAAAGAGTCTGATTGTAGGGAGACAAGGGGACAGCTTGGTGATGTTTGTTTTGGTAGTTGTCATCAGTACCAGTTGTCTTATCTTCAACAGATGGGACACTTAGACGTATACAAAAAAAAAGGGGGAAAAAACCACATTTTTAGATTAGATAATTTGCATAAATGAAATGAAAATGAGCCAAGAGAAATAATTTAGTGTGGACAGTGACATTTGAACAACAAAGATTAGGGTCTAATAAATATCCTACACGTTTAATTCTTGATTTATTGAAATTATCTCTGCCTCCAAGAGTAGAACAATTGCTCAGTGGCAATTTGGGACCACTTCCAAATACACATGAAAGCACACACACGCACACAAACACATGCAGATGATGTATGTAATAGTTATTAATGGTACATTTGATTGTGCGTTAAACAATTCTATGATTATGATTGAAATATATAATTGCAAAAAAGTACCAGTAATATTCTAAGGGTCAGTCTTATGAACTATGCCTGCTGCTTATAAATATAGCCCTGTGCCAGTGTTGAAAAAGTCAGTTGCAATAAGTTTTTATATAAGGACAACAAAATCAACAATACACAACAACAATAAAAATATGTGAAAAAATACTAAAAGTATTGAAGTAACAAACATTTTAAACAGCAATGTTTTAGAATAAGAGGGCTTTGAATATTAGGTTGATGATGATGTTAGTGAAAATCTGAAATATTTGGAATAATTAACATCTTGAGTTGTACTTTCCTGAGTGAGTTTTGATAAAAATAAATTGAATTTGGCTTCCTGTTGCTGCAACCCTAACATTTTATAATGTCAAAGATGGTGGTGGTGGTGGCGGCGGCATTGGTGACGAGTGATAAGAAGAATGACGATAATTTGTACATTTAAATGTTTCTGCAATTTGGGGCAAAGCTGCTTCTCATTTAAAAAGTAATTAAAGAAAGGAAAACTCATGAAAGAATGTGGGAGGAGATTGATAAAGTCATTATTTAATTATTGTTATTTATGTTTGTTGAAGGTATGGTTGAAATATCCGTAAATGTCTGTCTGCCATTTCTCAGCATTTAGAGTGGCCTAATTCTAATGTCCCACCCCAATTCCACAGAAGCTTCATTATCAAAATATTCAACCATATCTTTTGGATTGTTTTATTTACACTGTTTATCTCAGTGAATGTGTTAGAATTTTTAGGATTCAAGTTTCAAGTTGGCCCAGTTATTGCTTAAGTTGCGTTCCTGGTTGAAATATCTATCCTAGCAGAATGTTAGATACAGCAACAACAACATCAACACTAACATGATGATGTCCAATTAACTCTCAGTGGACTTTGCTGAAAATTGCGGCCACATTATTATGGGTGTGACATTTGTTACTGCTGTTGTGGTTGCACAATGATTTTTTTTTATTAAGTTGATTTAAATAAGTCCAGTATATATTGGTTCTCGTGTTATAAATCCCCGAGGATCAAATAACAAAGCCAACACAAGTTGGATTTGAACTTAAAACAGTGTAGAGCACAGTTTCAAAACAGAAACTATTTCTCTAATGTGTCAGCCATTTCTGCTATATAACAAACACAGACTTCCTTTTTGTTAAAATGAATAATCAATTCCTGTTGATATATGGATATAATCTAACATTTTATTAGTATAAATCTTATCTCTGCCAATCTAAATAAAAAGCAAAAAGAACAGATACATGTACAGACATACATAAGCCATAGAGAGGAACCTATATCATCACTCAACCTCTCAGAAATAGCAGCTAAATCTCAACTGACTTTATTGCCTTTAAAAATGGAAAGACGCATTCGACAATATGCTACTGGATACACTGTCTGAATAAAGGGCAGAATGGTCACAGCTGTAAGATTTTGACAAAGGCCTGCTAGATCCATAAAACCCTGGAGCTAGACTGCCACAACATTGCAAAGTACTTTAGGCAAGTTTCTACCATAGATCTGGATTGTGGTACTATGATAGAAAACTTGTGTGGCTACCTGTTAAAATAATCATTCCTGCCTTTAGATGCAAGATTTAATCCAACCGCTGGTTTAATATCACCACTTGGCCATTGGAATCTACTCTGCAAACATTCAGGCCAAGTCACTGGTCTGAGGAAAACTTCCTCCCTTCTACTTATTAGTCTCAGAGACTTTGAGTACTGCCCTTCCTCTTGACTAAATCATTAAAAACAAATTAAGCAAGTGCACTCAGACAGTGCAAAACTCTGCTATGGCAACACCAGCGTCCTCTCAACGATTAGCCAGAGATGATTTTTAAAATGAGAATATCTGAAGTAAACTTGACTTCTCTCACAAACGAGAAAACTAAAAATGAACCTGGCTGCTTTCAAAAATTAAGTAAAAAGACCAGAAAAATAATCCAGGATCCTTTTCCGGTACCTGATCAATCCTAATGGTAGTCATGGAATGTGAAGGTGGCTGTAGAAAATTTAGTAACAATAATAAATAGTTTATCTTTATCTAATACAATCCAAATTTAACAGATTCACCATTCAAAATAGTTTCAAAGGAGGAGGTAATAATAAGTTCTACTTAGGAATTTTTAAATGAATAGCATGAAACCTTTTGGTTTTCTCTTCTCTTAAATTCCAGCCTTCCTTTAGCATTCCTGTTGTTTTAGATCAATGTATAGATGTATGTATATAAGTAAGTATACTGTAAAATATTAATATGTATGCATAATATACATATATTATAAAAACATGTTAGTGTTACTTAATTTCTGAATGGTTCTGCTGCCGTTTGTTTATGTAGTTTGATTTCTTTATCCATCAGTTTCTACTAAGATAGATGCAAGTAAAATTAATAATAGAGAAATGAAAATAAAAACTTTGGAAACAGCCTAAATGGAAATAATTGAGAAAGACTTGAAAGATTGTAATCATGTAAAGTAAACATAACAAATAATCCAGAATCCTTTGTCTGGTACCAGATTGATCTCAAAATTTAATTAGTTTGTGCCAGTCATGAGGCCGGATCCATCCAGCAGTTCTTGAGATATCTTGCCCATGGACAAACAAACAAACACAACTGTGAACAATACCTCTGCCTTCGCTAAGGGGGAGGTAATAAAGGCTCCAGTAACTGAAAAGTTTCTCTAATTCACTGTTTCTCTCGTCACTGAACATGCCAGAAATAGTAGTCAGATCTTCTTCAAAACACATTCTCCCACTTAAAAAAAACAAAACACATTGGCTAATGTAGTTTAATATGTTCAATACTGTTTAAATAAGAGACAGTAAAGTCATAGTTGCACTATCTTTGATCATGACTGACTTAAACCTGATCCTTTTTTTTTTGTGTGTGTGTGTGTGTGTGTATGGATGGCAGATGGAGAGAGTATCTCAGATTGAACATGGAACAGATTTATGTATTTCAACTAAACATGTATACAGAAAAGGTATGGGTGAAAGAGGAAAATATAGGAATCCCCTTCATTGCAAGTGTAATGCATTACTGAAAATCCTACTGCAACACAAAACAAATTTTCCCTTTGATTTTCATTTTATAAACTGAGGATGCATTTTGAAGAATTATTTTCAACGCAACAAAACAAGCAACATGATTGCTTTTATGCATGAAAATAACAATTTCTAATCATATACAGTACAATGTGTATACATAAGAACATTTGAAGAGAAATATGTTAGAGAACTGCTAACAGTTGTAATAGCGTAATAGGGTACGTTCTCACCACAAAAGATATTGATCACTGAATGTGAGGTGGTGATTGTAGAATTAGAGTTGCAATGGTGAGTGGGAGGCTATCCTATAATTCATCAACATCTACTTAAATGATTAAGAATATATCTAAACTTGTTTTATGTTTATGGCTCATCGTCTCTTTGTACAGCTCAGAGCAGGATCCACAATCATGGTAAACTTGTAGTTTTTAATTTAGTTTATGACTTAAGTTATAAGTAAAAACTTGCACACATTCCTCTTTAGCAATATTCTTTGCAATTATTTTAAGTGACTTTCCATCTTCTCATCTTGTTCTTGTTCCAACAGTATCAGCTCCTTGTTTGATAAACTTTCTCCATGGGGCACTAGCAACTCAAACACACAATACACTTTTGACTTCTTCAAACTCTGCCACACCATTATATCTTTCCAAATATCATGTAGAGTTTCTGCTTCTAGAAAACTTGTAAGGTCTTGGGTCAACCAAGCCAAATATTTTTCTGAGCACCATTCAAAGTTGAGGGTCTCACTTCATCCCAGGATTCAGTTATGTTAACTTCAGCATCTATTATGTTGAACTTCTTTCAGAAGTTTCTAACTAGTTTTATTTTCCCTGTCAATTGCTTCCTTTGAAACTATGACATCTTGATCCATTAGTTGGAACAAAGAAGTTGTATTCTTGGGGATATATTCTGTTTTCATATTATCAGAAAGCTCATTTAAGTTCACCATATGACTTAGAGCATTATCTAAAAGCAGCAATGTTTTGTTGGCAATAGGACTGGCACTGCACCTTTCTAAAGCATAGTCATTCATACCTTCTTATCTGAACATCAAATCAGAAATGAATTGAACTTTGCATAACCCTTAGCTCTTCAATTTCCAGAGTGACATATGACTAGTAGCTTCAATTTCTTATCGCCAGAAGAAGCATTTAATGAGTTTTAGAAGTAGTAAATCCTGGTTTTGAATTTTCTTCTCAAGAAATAAAAGTGCAGTTTCATCAACATTGTATACTAACTCTGGTGTGTAAGCTCCTTTAAGCATTCACTTCTTTCAGTTGCTAAGGATAATTAGCAGTTTCTCTATCAGCACTGGCAGCTTCATCAGTTACTTTCATGTTGTGTGAATTCAAGTACTTCTTGAACCTTCCAACCCAGTTTTTATTAGCAAAAATAAAAAAAATTTCATTAGAAGTTTCACCTTTCTCTGCAAATCATCGTACAAACTTTTGACTGTTTTTTTTTTAATTACCATCATGCATATTGGCATAATTACATTGAATCTGAACCACAATCTGTATGCTCAAAAGCTATTTCACTTTAAGCATTATGTTTGGTTCATAAACAAATAAAATTTAGATAGTTTCTGAAGCCCTTAATTTTCTCTTTATTGACATGTATTATTCCCTCTGCAGGCTTTGCAAACTATAATGTTTTTTTAATATGGCTAATTTTTCTCCCACATCAATCCTTCTTAAAGATTCAAATATAATATCCAGTGTACATAATCCCTTTATAGTTTGCACTACGACCTTCAGTTCCACTTAATAGCTTTTTTTCTAGACATCTTGAATTGCGGGTAATTTCAACAGTGGCGACAGTCAACAATTATCCACAACAAATATGTAGTAAAAAAAAATACTATCAGGAAAATCTGCTTTATGAGAGTAAAATAATTGAGATGTAAGAATTGAAATGAGATGGATGGAAGTATTGCATGATGACAGTTGAAAGATTACCAAATTCATGGGCACTTTCCCCCTGGCACTTCTTTTAGTTCTCTCTCACTCACACTCTATTGTCATTGTTAGTTATGCAAAAGTTGATGGTTGGTGGTTATGTTGGCTGTATTGGTTTTGA
Organism: Octopus bimaculoides; assembly: GCF_001194135.2. NCBI lineage: Eukaryota > Metazoa > Mollusca > Cephalopoda > Octopoda > Octopodidae > Octopus > Octopus bimaculoides. Next base: position 185,536,967 of record NC_068982.1, on the reverse strand, counting down.
TGTTGGTAATGGTAATTGGTGGGGAAGGGGGTTGTTGGTTATATTGTTCTTGTTCATTGCATTGTTGATGCTATTTAGTCTCAAGTCAATCCTTACTGACCTGGGATCAAAGATATTTCATTCAACTTTAAAATACTCTAGGGTACATCGTTACCTCATGTGATTGTCTTTTATTTTAAATGCAGTTACTTTTCTTGGTCATAGTATAGTTGTTTTTGTTGTTATTCATTAAAGAGTTGGTGGGTTGGTATTGGCAGTGGTTATACTGGTTTTGATGATGGTGTGGTGGTGGTGAAGGTGGATTTATAGAGATAGATATATATACTCATTGTGACACCCCAAAATATATAGAAACACAAATATTTCAATCCTCACCTTCTTTGTTTATAGTGATGCATACCCAAGCACTTGCAGAAACACATGCACACACACACAAAGACGACTATAGTTTTCAGATCGCTGAATATGCTTTAATCTCAGCTGAAACACCAAGGAGCAACCTTTTGCTATGAAGAAAGTAGTTTTTAGAATTAAATTCACCTGAGTTTCTTTAAACATGAAATCTGGTAAATTTGAAGTAGCCATAACGTAGGGAATGCCTGTAATTTATAGCATTAATTTGATTCTCTCACAAATCGTCTTACCCATACCAGCATGGAAAACGGACGTTAAACGATCACATATTGTTTGTGCCTCTGTGTGTGATAAAGTGCTGAGTTATTGACCACATGGCCATAATGTCAAGCTCTGTTTCTATTATATACTTTGAGTGTATTATCTGTTGAGTTGTGGAAAGTTTTTGTCAGTTATTTCATGTGTTAATAATCCTAACAGGTTATGGGTCAGTTACATGAACTTCTTAACCATACAGCTACCTGTGCATGCTATAGACTTTTACAGGCTTTCCATGTATAACATAAAACTATATACATCTTCTTTGTATGCATGTTTGTTCTATATGCTCATTCCCTAGGATTTTATGAAATAATTCTTATTAAGATGCTATTTTAACTTCTTAAATGACTTCACACTACTTATTCTGTGTGTCAACATTTTATATGAAATAAAGTGTCATGTACTTGATGCTGAATGCAAACATTTCTTAACTGAAATTTCCCTCTTAATTGCAGAAGGATTAAAACAGCTAGCAACATTTGTTAGTAACTCTGAATGAAAAGGGAATATAATTTCCAGAAATTAGTGTGCTTAGAAAGTTTAATCTTGGTTTGCAGGCAAAAGATAACTATGAACATGTTTCAATCTCAGTTCAAGAAATAAGAATTAAATTGCTAACCAAGGGATTTGTTATTCTATATATCTGGTTATACAGGACTGCTAATCAACAACTGCCCTTCACCACTATCCAAATAATTTGGATAATTTTTAAACAAAGCCCATGTTGACGCATGTTAAGATGAAAGACCTGCATGTGTAGCCTTTGAAATGAGTGCTTTGTAAAGATTTTCATTGAACTGATTATATGTCAAGAGTTTCTATAAAGATTAAAAGTGTTTTGTGTGTGAAGGTGGAAAAAGCTGGATTTCTTGCAAACTAAATGAAAACGAGAAGCTGGAGAGATTGTTACTGTCTTTGTCACAACAAAGAACTATTTTAGGATTGTTGATGAAGTTTGTTTCTGTACATCAACACCAGATATTATTGGTTATCGTTCTGTTAACATGGTCCACATTGTTGCAAGCAAGTGGCTGAAGAAATACACTGATAACTTCGTTAAAGATACTTTTTAGTGCCTTGCCTAATCCTTAGATATAAACTTATGGTTTGGCAAATATTAGATCTTTTTTCTGGATTATGTAATAAAAATTTTTGGTGGGAATGAAGTTCTGTTTATCAGCTGAACAAATGAATTTACATACAAAATGAATAAGAACAAGAGATTGGAGATTATTTACATTTGACGGATATTTGTCCTCATCTTGTTTGTTGTTAACACAATGTTTTGGCTGATATACCCTCCAGCCTTCTTCAGGTGTCTTGGGGAAATTTCGAACCTGGGTTCTCATTCCTAAGGTATTTTTCAATGTTATTATCATTGTTGTTGTTCAGGTCACTGCTTGGAATCGAACTCAGAATCTTGGGGTTAGTAGCCCATGCTCTTAACCACTACACCATATGCCCGTGGGTAGTTATAGAGTGAATTTTAAGGATTATAAATCTAATATTTTTTTCTATCCTTCCTTAATACCGGTTCCCATTTGCTGCTGATATCTGCACTCGGTCTGCTTAGGAGGTTGTTGTGTCCTAGCATATGTGCTGCTTCTTTTAGTTTTCATATTTTCCAGTGGTGTTCTCTGTCTATTATTTTAACTTCATCCCACAGGGGGAGGTGGTCTCCATTTTGCCATACATGATCAGCTATACCCGAGCCATCAATATCTCCTTGTGTCACAGCTTTGCGATGTTCATCTACCCTTATTTTGAGGGGGCGGCATGTTTCGCCTTTGTATAACCTACCACAGCTGCATGGGATGGAGTACACGCAGTCTTTGGTCATATTCTCTTTTATTGGTGGTTTTACGCGAAGAAGATATTTGCAAAGTGTTGCATTGCTCTTGAATACTGTCCTGATGTCATATGGGCCGCATATCTTTTCCGAGAGGCCTTTCACATAGAGTAGACAGACTGTGGACAGTTTATTGACCTCGTCCTCTCTCTCTTCTTCATAATTGGAGTGGATAGTATATTTGTGGGGTAGTTGTTGCTTAACAGATTGTTATTGAGCTTGATCCTTTGCACAATGTTTTTAGGCACTGAGCAATCTTTCTCTTTACGCTGTATGGATGGTGGGAATTGAGGTTGAGGTATCGTCCAGTAAAGGTCGGCTTGTGGTAAATAATGTACATAGTTCCTCATCTCTTAAATAAAGAAGAGATTGGAGATATTGTTAATTTCTTTGTTGGTATTTTTATAGTCAAACAAAGAACTATTTTAGGATTGTTTTCACTCAATATTTCCTTTGAGACATTATTATTGTTTTGTTTTGTTGTTTGCAATTTAGTCAAAGGAGGAGAGGTAGTACTGACAACCATTTCAAGCCTTTTTAGAGTGGTTGAGATTGATGTGGTCAGTGCCCAGCCTAAACATCTGTAGGGTAAATGAGGGTAGGCAGCAGGAATTTGGTCTGCATGTTTGTTTATCTGTGACTGACTAATCATACATTCATACAACTAATTAACTCCAACTAAAAAACATCAAATAGTTAATAGGTTACAGTAAATGGAAATAGAACAAAACAATAGAAATTTGGGGAAATTAGTGATGATGTACGGCAGCCCTCTTCTCCTCCACAGTATACTAACAGCCTCCATTTTGTGCATATAACAATTGTAATCCTCAATGTGTTTTTTTGTTTTTTTTGTGGGAGGTTGTTTTTATTTTTTAGGGACAACATTGACAAGTTTTCTACACATCAACATAAAAAGGAAATGTCTTACTGTGACCACAACTGTTTTCTCTTCTAACTATTGGGGAGGTAATGAGGAGTGTATTTCCTTCTATCTAGCATTGTTTCAAATGAAGGGATTATGGCCATGCTCTTCATAGATACTCAATGACCTGTGAGATCACAGGAAGAAGGATTGGGTGTATTAGTTTGTGTTTTATACTATTAACTGTTATAACCACCAAAAGCTAAAGTAATTATGTTGAACACAATCTATACAGTTGCTACAAATGGTAAGAATAATAGCTATATCTCCCTTTAATCATACCCTGCTTTCTTGGACAGGGTCGACCTGAAGTTAGGAAGGGCATCCAGCTGTAGAAACTCTGCCAGATCAGATTGGAGCCTGGTGCAGCCATCCGGTTCACCAGTCCTCAGTCAAATCGTCCAACCCATGCTAGCATGGAAAGCGGACGTTAAACGATGATGATGATGATGATGATGATATATATGTGTGTGCTTGTCCCCACACCTGACTATTTGACAGGCCATGCTGGTTTGTTTATGTCCACTTAGCAGTTCAGTAAAAGATGATTGAAATAAGGCCAGACTTAAAAAATGTGTACTGGAGTCAGTTCGACTAAGCCCTACAAGATGGCGCCCCAGCATGACCACAGTCTGAAACAAATAAATAACAGATAAAGATATAACTTAGTTTGTTCAGTAAAAAATACTTGAAATACAAACTTGCTTAAAAGAAAAAAAAAAGATTTGGAGGAAACAAAAGAAACTGTTTTATTTTGTTTAATAATTCATGCAGTTTTAGAGGGGTTTTGTAGTGCCCTAACCTCAGTAGTTTCTGAGATGGAGAGCTGATTCTAGCAGGGATGGTGGTAGTAGTTTAGAATTTGCACTCTGTTGTGTTCTAATTGTATCTGCACTAGAACTGAGATTGAGCTGATAGGTAGATTAACAGTATAAGAGGATACTTTAATAGCCAAAACAGAATACCAAAATAGTGTCGGGTAGTATACCTTCATGCTGGCTAAAATGGGTAGATTATCATCTGACAAATTGTGTTGTGGTGTGGCTGGTACTATTAGTGTGATATTCGACTACTTCTGCTCTGGATATGTGATTATTGCTTAGGGGCCCCAAATTTACAGCTAATAATACATGCACAATACACATTCTTTCAATCTCTCTGTCTCTCAAACGTACACATACTGTCATACACACACTTAAATACAATAGAACACGTGCAAATAATGAAGCATGTACACATATATGCACACACACACACACACACACACACACAGATAATGAAGTACACCCACTTTCTCACATTTCTTCAATGAATATATATTTACATACTTATGAAAACCTTATATACACTACACACTGACCTATGTCTAACATCTTTAAAACTACTGTAATCAACCACAACATCACAACGACTACCACCACCACCACCACCACCACCACCACCACTTCTTTCTATATATATATATATATATATGTAATTAAAGTAATTAAATGGCTAATTTTAGATTTCATCAAGGAGTTACATTTTTAGTTTACATTGTGATTAAAATGGCAGTGGTGATTACTGGTGTGATATGGCTGGTTGTGTTAGTGGTGTGTTAATTTCAGTGATAGTGGTGGGGTGGGTGGGTGGAATGTTAGTAATATTTATTAGATATTTATCCATATGTGCCCATAAGTGGTTGTTACTATTCTTTCCTTTGCTGACATTGTTGAGCAGTACATTACTGTCCATCACCCCAACCACACACAAGTCAACTCTTCTCTGAGCTGTGGCTCACGGCCAATCCTTCAAATGCTAGATAAGAATCTAAGGGCCCAGTACCTCTGGATACAATCCAATCACAATTCTCAAAGATTTGAGACTACTGTACACACACACACACTTGTTCATTGTGTGATATGTCTGTTGTTGAGCTTCAACTCAGTCATGATCCAGCTGTTCTCTAAGCAAAGACATTCTAACCATACCCATTATGTTACAGACATAATCCATGTGGGTGGAGTCGCAATGGCCCAGTGGTTAGGGCAGCAGACTCGCGGTCATAGGATCACGGTTTCGATTCCCAGACCGGGTGTTGTGAGTGTTTACTGAGCGAAAACACCTAAAGCTCCACAAGGTTCCGGCAGGGGATGGTGGCAAACCCTGCTGTACTCTTACACCACAACTTCCTCTCACTCTTACTTCCTGTTTCTGTTGTGCCTGTAATTCAAAGAGTCAGCCTTGTCACACTGTGTCACGCTGAATATCCCCGAGAACTACGTTAAGGGTACACATGTCTGTGGAGTGCATGTTAATTTCACGAGCAGGCTGTTCTGTTGATCGGATCAACTGGAACCCTCGACGTCCTAAGCGATGGAGTGCCAACAAAATCCATGTGGAACTACATATCCAAATGCATCCTTCCATTTTTAACATTGTGTGATTTTAGGTAGATTTGGCAACTCTTTCTAACAGGCCAAATGACTACATAGAGGCTCTATTGTTGGATTATACAGTCTGTTAGTTGGATGTTTCTATTTCAAATCAATGTTTACTGAGTTCAAATTCCACTGAGATTTTGGCCCTTTATGTTTCCCAGTCTGGTAAAATAATGCACTTGTCATATACTAAAGTTAAGATAATGGATTATACTCCTACCTAATCATAATAGACTGTTAGCTTATCCATGTTCAGTTACCTGTCATGTTCTGCCAACAGTGCAATGTTGAATGTTTACATGTATTGTTTACTTAGCAGGATCTTTGTCTCATCCCTTTTCATTTTAGTTTTCGCAGCAAGACTTGTCTCATCAATAACCCATCCAATTTACACAACTATGTATATTTCTCTATGTGTGTGTGTGTACCTCTGTCACAAGTACTGTCACTAAAATAGGCTGAATGTTTGATTAGCTGTGCCAAATCGTCTGCATCCAAGCAGCTGTACCAAACTGTCTCATTCCAATATATACAAGGCTCGGGAGTGGCTGTGTGGTAAGTAGCTTGCTTACCAACCACATGGTTCTGGGTTCAGTCCCACTGCGTGACACCTTGGGCAAGTGTCTTCTACTATAGCCTCGGGCCGACCAAAGCCTTGTGAGTGGATTTGGTAGGTGGAAACTGAAAGAAGCCCGTCGTATATATATGTATGTATATATATATATATATATGTGTGTGTGTGTGTGTGTGTGTGTGTGTGTGTGAGGGAGAGAGAGAGAGAGAGAGAGAGAGATGTCTAACCCATGCTAGCATGGAAAACTGACGTTAAATGATGTATGTATATATGTAATTCTGAGTATTCTTATCACTCCTCTCACCATCACAGATCCCTCTAATCTCTATCATTCTTGTTTGTCACTCTCTAACGATGCAGACAAATGAGCAGTGGCGTTATGAGGTCTTTTTAGTCAGTCACCATGAGGACATGGCTACCTTAGTAATGCTAGTCTATTTGTCTATATCTGTCTTTTTCTATCTATCTATGTATATCAATCTGTCTTTTTCTATCATCTATTTATCTATCTTTATCTCTGTTTTCCCATCTGTGTGTGTGTCTGTATGTATCTCTGTGTTTGTCCATGTCTCTCTCTCTCTCTCTCTCTCTCTCTCTCTCTATCCGTGTCTATGTATTTGTCTGTCTATCCAACTAACTATTTGCCTTTCTGTTTCTTCCTTGTTCAATAGTCTGTCAGCTGGTGTGTTTAAAGTATTTTAATTACATTGTTACTTTCCCTCTCCAACCCCTGCTGACTAACAGATGGATTAGTCATGTTGACATCAGATCACCATAGCAGCCACTACTCCTCAGCCTCTTCCACTTCCATCCTGCAGTGTAGGTGTTTGGAATTTTTTTTTCTCTAGAATTGATTATTTTACTGTTTTCTCCCTTCCTTTTATTCAATAAATTTTTGATAGTTGCAATTCTAAGTAGAGGGTGGTTTAGTCACAGAGGTTGAAGGAGATAGGGGGTAAAAGAAATAGAGGTGGAATGGTAGTTTGTATGTGTGTATGTGTGACTTAGTTTATTCTGAATCATTACAATTTTCTTTCTGTACTTTATCTTCTGATGTGTACTTTTTGTAGCCAGGTGTATATGTACACTGCTGTTGTTTCTGCAGGATTCTCTCTCTTCCCCCTCCCCCTCTCTCTCTCCACACACACACACACATACACACACACACTGTTTGTTGTTCTTTAACCTCATATATGTTCTGATTGAGCACACTCATGATCATAATCAATTATCCCCTTTTTTTCCCCATGGCTGTGGTCTTGGGTTCAATGCCATTGTGTGGAACCTTGGGCAAGTGTCTTCTGTAATCCTGGGCCAACCAAAGCCGTGTGAGTGAATTTGGTAGCTGGAGGTTTACATTTCTGGATTACTATTCCTAGCAGTACTCTGTTAAATCCTTCCTTGAGTAAGATCTTGCTATCATTGCTTTGATTACTTGCAAAACAGATTAGTTGTTTACTGTTGGCAAGGGGTCACCTATCTTATTCCACTGATTATGCAAATGTCTAAATTTACAGAACAATTTAACCCATGAGCTGTCAATTGTGGTCTTTCTGTTTACTGATTTTATACTCAACACACTACTTACAAGTGTGTATCAATGTGAGATGGCTTCATACAAAGGAGAGGAAGAATTGCTAAAGGATGTGCCTACTTGATGCTGGGCGTGGAACTTTCAGTTACACAACTTTCCACACTCTTGTGAATTTCCTGTTAAATGTACTCCCATCCCTTCTTCAAATACCTTGTTTCTCATATGGTCAATTCTGGGTGTGTGCCTGATGGGTAGAATTCTCTTTCTCAAAATTTCTTTGAGTCTCCTCACTTTTTCTCTCATCTTCTTCCTCTTCCTTTCCATATTATTTCTGCCCAATTCTTTGTCTAATTTAATTCCTACTACTATAGCACTACCATATCTACAAACCTCTCTGTAGACTATATCAGCAATTTCTGTGGGGGTTGGGAGTTGATGTAATCAACCCCAAGTGTTCAACTGGTACATGTGTTATCAACCCTAGCAGCATTTGAACTCGGAACATAAAGTTGGAAGATCTGCCACTAAGCATTTTTTTTCCAGTGCAGTAATGATTTTGTCAGTTTGCTGCTTTGACTTATCAATAATATTACAATATTATAATATTTAATAACAATAATTTCTCACGAGTAGATCATATCAATAACAGTACTCGACAGTACTTATATGTTCTTGTAAGGATGAAATGCAAAGTTGATTCTGTTGGGATTTGAACTCAGAATATAGGGATGTGCCTCATTACCACAAACTATTTCTTTATCATTACTCGACTAATTCTGCCATCTATTGCCTGACTTGATTATAATGATAAATATGAAAAATATATAGTCCTTGTATATTTGTGAAGACAAATTCAAGTCAGAAAAAAGCAACAGGTCAACCAAGAGAACATGAACTGTATATCTGTCATTTAACCTTCTTGTGACACCCGGGGCCCATGTGACACATTGGCTCGATGAAACAAACATTTATCAGGGATCGTCTTTCAGTAGATATAATATAAAATTATATAATATATATAGTTTTACATACTAATAAAGTAGTTTTTGGCACTTTATCCTTTTTTTTTTTTCTACATGCATCCATCAATTACAATTTCAACCAACCAAAAACACTGTGTCTCAAAAGGATTAAAAAGTGATGTGTATTTAAAGTGTCATCACTGAATTTGTTAGTACTTACTGTCTTAAATTGGGTATTTTATATCTAATACCTGCTACATTAAAATCTTAGTAAAATCCTTTGTTTCCTGTTGGAACACTAAACTTCAAAGATCCATCAATGATCAAGATGTTTCCAGTTTCATCTCTAAGATGTAGTTATAGTAGTAGGTATTGTTACTACCAGTGGTGCCAGTGAATAACACAGCAATAGAATTCTTGAGGTGAGGGATTTCAATGAATGTGTCTGAGTTTCTGGCTATTTATTGCTGCTGCTCCTAAACCTTGGGTGAAATATCTGCTGAGTAGAGTAGATATAAGATTACCTCTTCAGCCAATCCATTGAGCTCTAGGTGGCCACTTGCATCATATTTAGTGTTTTCTCAGACTCACCAACTCCACCAAGACAACCAATTCTAACTTGTTACCCATATACAAACTTTCCTAGTTGACTGCTGTCAAATTTTTGTAGTTTCCTATGTATTTCTATAAACATTAATGGTAAATATTTGCACTTATAGAATCCTTCCTGTTTGGAACAAAATTAAAGGAACTGAAAAGTGAAATCCAAACAGAAAAGATCTTATTTTAGGAAGGGCATCCAGCTGTAGAAACTCTGCCAAATCAGACTGGAGCCTGGTGTTGCCATCCGGTTTCACCAGTCCTCAGTCAAATCGTCCAACCCATGCTAGCATGGAAAGCGGACGTTAAACGATGATGATGATGATGATAAGAATATATCTGATCAAGCAGTGCAGACACAATGTACTCAGTTGTTCTGCTGCTACAAATAGAAGCCAAATCTCCTCCATATCACATCTACTCTCTTAAATTAGGAAAGTTTTTAAGTCATCCCTGTCACGGTGGAAAGCAATCCAGACCTTAAACAACTGCTTAATATGTTGAGAGTGACAAAAGAATAAGAAAGAAAAATTGAACTAGATGATGCTCTAATAACCATAAACCTGTTAAGAGTTAAAAGAATTAAGATCATCTTTGTCTGGGAAAACAAGAAGGATCAGTTTTGTATAATATAAAAACAACTCTTATAGAAACACAATAATGAAAGGATGAGATTTAACAAAAAGATGAGTCATTTGAATAATAATCTTTAGAAGAGGTACATGGGATGGAAGTTCAGCAGAACAATGAGTGTATATATAGAACAAAAATAAAGAAACATTGTCTTGGTGATGAAGAAGCAGTTGCCAAAACTGAACAAATAATTTTAGAAGAGACAACCAGCAGGGATTGCAACCCAAACGTGACCACTGGATTCCAAACAAGAACAGGTAAGATGAAGACATTGAGAGAAGATAATGATGGACTCAATATAAAGAACTAGCCTTCATAATAGTTGATTTAGCAATAAATCTAATATAATCATTCTAAGTAAAGTCTTTAGGAAAAGTTAGACCAAAAGGTCAAAGACCAGAAGACGCAGATAAATAATACCAGATGTAGAAATAGGAATAACCCCAGAATTTCTGTAACATTTAATGGGGAAAAGATTATCACTGCAAAGAAAACCAATGAAATAAGATCAAAAGATAGGTATAAAGATATAAGTTGAGTGTATGATGGACAGGAAACTGCTCCATGTTTAGTGTAGTAGTTAGGAGTCTTATGACTGACTTTAAGTAACCAGTTGGCATTAGACTAGCTCTGTTTTCCAAGAGGATGCAGAGTTTGCTTGGTTATCCTTGGCCTGTACTCCTCCCCCCAATATCCCCGCAATTAATTATATCTCCCACTCTCCTCCTTATTTGACACTGGGTTAAATGTTATAAAGAAATCTGTTTGTGTCTTTCATCCCAGTTTCCCTCTCCTCCTCCTTTACCACCACCACCACCACCACCATCAAGTGCTGCTTTACAAACTACCAAAGTTTTTGAAAAATGATGTGTATTAAGGATGTAGAGTTCTGGCATACCAGTAGTCTTCAAGTGTATGTGGTGCAGGTAGGCGGAGGTGTGGTGTTGGTGTATAAGTGATACTAGTGTTTGTAATTAATTAACTGTGTTTGTCAAGTACTGCACAGGCTACTAATGGACAAACTAAACAACTAAACAAAAAGGTTAACTTTGGTGTCAGAGACCTGTTAAGGAGACATGGTAGAGTTAGTATGTGTATATATACAAACATACATTTACACATACACACACATAATTACATGTGACATAAAGGGAGGGGAATCTATTAAGATGTTGCCTGCTGGGTTGGGATTAAAATATCTACTAATTGGCATCTGTACAACAGGGTCATGCTGAGGCAGAGAGGGTCTGTTGAAAACTGGCACTACTTTTAGTTTTGTTAGTATGGTTGTGATGATTGTGTAATCTGTGTTTACACTTGCATGCACAGGAAGTACTTTGTGTGTGCATGTGTTTTGGGCACACACGGTATACTGTGTGTGTGTGTGTGTGTGTGTGTGTGCTTGAGTGGCATGTGTGCCAATATGTATATGCCTGATATGTACTGTTTGTGTGGAGAGAGTACTATTACAGTGTATGTGTATCTGTGCATGCCATGTACGCTGTGTGTAAAGGGGTTGTATTGTTGCAGTGTATGTGAGTCTGTACACGAGGTAGTGTGTGTGTGGGTGTTTCTCTGGAGTGGTATTTGTGTTAGATACCTTCATTCTATGTACGATGAACCCGTCTACTTATTGATGAGGTAAACGTCCATGCAATATCTGTTGGATATTAGAATGAGAGTGAAGAAATCAATTTGTCATTAAAGCACCATTTTAACAAATGAATACTTCTGTCAACCAATAAACTCCACAATTGTACATATATTAAAAACGGATGTATTCTTCTAGTCTTTACTACTTATAACTGTCATAGATAATGATTGTACAATGGCTATCAAGTATTAGAACGATTGCAGAGAACTAATACAACACCTAAACATTACTGAAACACTATTATAATAAACAATGCTTCTGTCAAGCAATACACAAAAGTTTCAGATGATAAGCTGTGTTCTTATCAGTGCTGTTGCTGTCTAAACATGTCTTCTCACCATTTTTTAATAACTGCAATATTCATTCCCCCTGTTTATGCTTTCTAGAAGTAGTTGATAGCTTCCATCTCCTAGGTGACCTAATTTGCATTGGATAACTTTCTGATACTGACCAGTAAGAATGGGTGGGAAAGGTTTAGAGCTGTGTGCCTCGGTCTTTTTTGCCCCATCCCCCATTTTGATTTTCCAAAATTACTTCACTACTTCTTTTCCTAGATATTATGGCAAGTAGTGAAGAGTTGTCACAAGCTAAATTCCAACAAGGCGATGACAAAAAATTATAACAAACCATATGTAGGTGAAGGTGCGATAAAGAACGAAGGGAAATAACTGAAACTTTTAAAGCAGTACTGATTATATTTAAATATAATGTAGAGATCATCAAAAGACTTAATCATTAGGAACTGAAAATTCCCTGCTAGTATCCTACATATATCAAGTACTCTTCTCTTTATATATATATACTCTCTGAGTGGTTGGCGTTAGGAAGGGCATCCAGCTGTAGAAACTCTGCCAAATTTAGATTGGAGCCTGGTGTTGCCATCCGGTTTCACCAGTCCTCAGTCAAGTTGTCCAACCCATGCTAGCATGGAAAGCGGACGTTAATCGATGATGATGATGATGATATATATATGTATGTATATATATATGTATGTATATATATATATATGTATGTATATATATATATATGTATGTATATATATATATGTATGTATATATATATATATATGTATGTAT
>NC_068982.1:185509666-185521065 GCF_001194135.2 Octopus bimaculoides | reverse complement strand
TTAGGGACAAAATCCAAAATTACAGGTAAAAACTCAATTAAAATCAATTTATAAGAAATTAAAATTAAATTGATATATATAATGTATGACTCAGTACTATTGTATAATAGCTTGTTGTAATATAAAACAACGTTTATTTGACCATTTACTATTGTTTTATACTCTTGAAACTTAACTATAAACAGTCTTACATACGCATGTACATGCACTCTTGTACATACAAATATAGACAGTTTTGTTCTCCCCCCCTCCCCCCTCTCTCAAACCATATTCCTCTAGTTATTTATGAACATTAACACAGACACTCATGCACGCAATTATACTAATGAACTCATCCTCTCATATATGCACTCATGCTCATTATACATACATGCTGATAGAATCAATTTGGGTACATAAAACTTTTCTCCTGCTTCCTGTTGAGCATAAATAAAAGCACACACAAGCACACAGTTAACAGATATCACCTATTTCCTTTATCAGGATGTCTTATTTGCTTGAGATAGTATTTAAATACTTCAACACTTGATTTTCTGTTTATAATTAGGGCCTTCATCATTCTTAACTGCTTTCTGTTACCCTTCACTCTGCAGATATAGGAGGGTTCATGCTGCTGTTATTGTTGCTAATCAGTAATATTTTCTACATCCCATTCTGTCTTGTCTCCTGTGTTGATTTTATCAATTGCTTCTGTTGTATGTGTGTGGCAACAAGGTGTAGTATTAAGTTCTCAATGATAAGCTAATCTAATACCAATTGGGACTGCCTTACTTTGAATCATACCACCTAGGAAACAAAACCACCACAATTTCTTAGTCATTGAATACTGATGTAAAAGCCTTTGTTTAACTTTGATTTTTTTTTTTCTTTCTTTCTCCAGTATGATCATTCAAGTCAGACATTTGGAAATTATCTAACATATGTGCCCTTCTATCCCACTGATGACTTTGGACTTGTACCAACGTAAGCAGTTATTTTATTCAATTCTTTTTTCCTACTTTAAGCTTCTGGATGTTAAATCTTTAAAACTGAACAAAAGCACACTTTTATAATCTTTGATATTGTCTGGAGATCAAACAGTAGTTTAAAGACTTTTACAAATGTAGTGTTATATTTGAGTATAATGAATGGTAAGTGTCATTGTAACAATGACAACAATGAAAGACTGTTGTGGAAAACTAAAACTCACATCTCCGTACCTTAAGAATGAACAGTAAAGACGTTGGCGAGCTAGGTCATCTAAAATATTCAGTTGTTAGGTCCAGATCTGTACAAAGTGCAATGATTTTTGTAGTCAAAAGAATTGATTGAAATATTAAAAATTAAGCTATGTTATTAATAACTGTTAGGTTGTGTCAGAAATAGGTGTGAAGTAGGTTTACAAATGTTGTTATAGAAGAAGCTGAAAAAGTGTTTAAGACAACAGATCTAATCTGTTATTCACAAAGTTCCAATTCATGATTGATCTTTGACAGTGAGCTGTAGTATGTATTGTTGTTCTTGATCAACCTCCTACCGAGTACATAACATTACATCTTTCTGAGGTCAATATAAGTGCTTGTCAAGTTTGGGGATCAATTAGACTAATTCAGCCACTTCTGTTAGAATATATGTGGTGTATTATGTCTCCATTTCATTTGGGAATTTTAAATAAGTTCATATCAGAACTTGTGAAAAGTTTAAATACATCTATTCTTATTTAAGGTTAGATTTTTGTCAAAGAATTTAAGAAAAGTTCATCTCCTTTTAACTTTTAATATTTTCTGTGACTCCCTATAAATTGTGTAATAGGTACCATGCAAATTGCCAGTTAAGAAGTAAAAGCAAAATCTCAGTGTTTAACACTTGTGACTGAGAGTTTCATTCTGGTTTTAGAGATTAGCCATAAAATGTAATTATTGTCATCAAGGGTCTTATTCCTGGTATTGTTGCAGCCCAATATTGGGTCCAAACTAGAAACTTTTATTTCGAAACTAAAGGTTAATAATATTCTTATATGCCAATGGCATGTGGTCAAATATACTTGAACAATGTACCTTTTATCTGTTCTCTAAATGAAGATATCTAGTTGAAATGCAACTTAATCTTTTGCACAGAAATAAGACACCTTTTCACTGGATATATTTAGTAGCGTGTATGAAAAAAAAGAAATACTATATATATATATATATATATATATATATATATATATATATATGTTATACTGTAAAATTGAAATAGTCTTAATAACATCTTAGACATTTACCTCAGTGAGTTGTACCAGTAATTATGCATTTAAATAATCACTTACAGGTAGACCCTCTATCGTTGGGTGATTGGATACTCCAAGTACAATATTACAGTCTTGTACTAATATAATCAATACACTGATAATCCGAGCAGGATCGTTGCTAGAGCAGCTGTCTGGCTTCCGTACTGGTGACATGTAAAAAGCACCATTTGAGTGTGATCATTTACCAGCGTTGCCTTACTGGCACTTGTGCCGGTGGCACATGAACAAAACATTCGAGCGAGGTCGTTGCCAGTGCCGTTGGACTGACTCCTGTGCAGGTGGCACGTAAAAAAACACCATTTGAGCGTGGCCGTTGCTAGTTCCGCCTGACAGGCCCTCGTGCTGGTGGCACATAAAAGCACCCACTACACTCTCAGAGTGGTTGGCGTTAGGAAGGGCATCCAGCCGTAGAAACTCTGCCAGATCAGATTGGAACCTGGTGCAGCCATCTGGTTCGCCAGTCCTCAGTCAAATCGTCCGATCCATGCTAGCATAGAAAGCGGACGTTAAACGATGATGATGACTGGGAACCACCAAAAATAACTAAAAACGCAAATCGTCCTTGTTAAATATTTGGTAGAGAATTGTAATGCAAGGGAGATAATCTTTAGTAACATTTAATTTTTTTTTTTTTTTTACTTGAAGGGTTTACATTTATTTTGGTAATTTTGTCTTTTAAAGATTCCTTTTACGTGCTTTTGAATACATTGAGAAGAATGAATATTTCAAAATGGAAGGCATTTTCCGACGTTCTGGATCCCATCAGAGACAGAAACAAGTGTCGGTAAGTATATTTTGAGAGTAGCACAAATTATACTCTGTTTTAATCTTTGCATCACATCAATAGTAAGTATACTAAATTATAGCTAACCGACTTTGTTCGTTGCAAGTGATATTGCAAGTAGTCTTAATGCATGCTTACATGAGACATTAGCATTGAGTAATACCTGACTCACAGTTTTGTAAGGACAAGTTGACTAAAGACAAAGAAGAGTTTCAGATTTGAAGTTTGACACATGGATCGAGCACAGTAACATCTAATGAAAATTAAACTTATACATTTCTTTTAATTCCTGCCACTACAAGTAGACACTTCTCACTAACATTGTCATTAGGATGGTTACTCTCTAGTCTTTTCTCTTATAGTCAGACTTTTTAAAAAATTTTGCCCACTCAATAAAATGCAAATATTGTATAGTTTAATTATATTCACTCTCAGAAAGTATAAATATAAAAAAATCCTCATCTCTGTAATTGGTGCTTGAATTGTGAGGAAATTATGAAATGGTAACTGGAAGTTCTGTGGAATAGAACAATATTATTAATGCTTCAGTTTTCTATCTGTGATTGATATGTATGTGTACATGCATGTATGTATATATCCACATGTACACAGCTGTCAAATATAAAGAATGACAATAATTAATTACAGAACTTGATACTACTTTTTTCAAGCAGTTATTTCCAAGGAAAATGAAATTTAGTTTTCTTTGATAAATAAGTAAACCTGTTAGGTAAATGAACCTGTATACAAGTGTGTGTGTGTGTGTGTGTGTGTGTGAACAAAATCTCATCCCACCTATGCTAGCATGAGTTAACAGGCATTTGAAGGGTTTTCTAAATTTATTCTAATATTTTTGAAAGTCCATTGTTTTTCATTGGATATCTTTGATTCAGTCGCATAGTTTGGTCACCAAATCCATTTTGTATCTTCTTCTGGAAGGTTGCTTCTTTGTACATCTGTTTTACCATTTACAGCAATGACTGACAAAATTGAGTGATGTAAGATCTTATTGAGGTTGATTCTGCTTATTTTGTGGTGGTTGTGGTGGCAGCTGATCTACTTGTCAGTTGCAACTCTTGATACAAGTACCACTGTTCTGTTTTCTGGTGATAGGAGGTTCAGTTTGAACTCGGAATGCACAGAGCTAGAACTGATGCTCTAACAATTTCCTCCATCCTCTTCCCAAACTCATACTTTATTTTGCAATTCCAAGGGTGTGAAGCACGACCTTCGAACATTAGGCCTCACTGAGTTAATGACTAGTGATGAAGACCTTTGGAAATATGCTGTGCTTGAGAAGACCCGGCAAGCCAAGTGAGACCATAACCCGTGGCCTATGCCAGTGGTGTAACCAGCCCACTTATGCTAGTTTTTAATATGGATTCATGTGTAGCTGAACCATTGTCAACTTGATCTTAAGTTGAAACTTTCCCTGATCTATGGTAAGGAGTCACTCAGTAAATCAAATAATTTTGTTCTATTCCTGTTATGAAGACAGTTAACTGTAAAAAGCTACAATTGGATACAAATATACAAATCTGCAGAAACCTTTCAATGTGGGCAGAAAAAAGCAGATCTTTTGTACTGAAATATCTAGTGAAGATCATAGAAACATATCTGATCTTATTTTGTCTGTTTTAATGATACTATTTTTATTTTTGTCTTCTCTGACATCTCTATCTCTAAGCTATATTTTTTCATTGCAGGCTGATATTGAAGCTAGCATGGATTTCTCCATAGCAACTTTGTTTGATATCACTGATCTTGTAAAGACTTTCTTCCGTAAGCTGAAGGAACCACTGCTGACCAATCTCTACCATGACAGCTTTATGCATGTTGTCCAACATGATGATTCCAAATTTGCTGATGCTTCCCTTTTACTGCTTTGTTTACTGCTGCCGTATGAACATCTCTACACCCTGCGCTTCCTGACTTTATTTTTGGCAAAAGTTGCCTCTTATTCAGACTTGAATGGCATGACTGCTAAAAACCTAGCAGTAGTACTGACACCAAGCATAATTAGCCAGTCTAAGAGCAAATGTACTGCAAATGGCAATAGCGATCCCCTTAAGGTTGCCAAATGCCTTGAATGCGAAATCAAGGTGTTGGAGAAATTGATTAACATCGCACCTCGTGTTGGTATCGTACCAAAGATTTTTCTCGATGAAGTTCGCCGAGAGATAGATCTCAATAAGAAAAAGGCCAGTTTCACTCAGGAACTAATCAAGCATTTACCATGTATCTGCTGAAAACACAGAGATTCTCTAAAAATCTCTTGTCTATTTCAGTCAGTTCTTGTGTGAAAGAAACAAAACTGTACATATTCACTACGAATGCCTGGTAAGAATGATTCCAAGCACCATTGAAAGATAATTCCATGACAGTTAGGTTGGACCTAGCACTTTCCATTTACGATGGAACTGGTTTTTGATTTTTTTTTACCTATATACAAGGGACCATTTTCTTGCTGCGCTCAGTTGCAAAAGCAAGAGGCTGCATCATGGATCAGTATGAGCTGTCACAAGACAATTCCAGAAATAAGGGCTTAGATCATGGACCAATATGAGCTGTGGACATCACAATTTGGGAAGTGTTTCATATCTATTTCTGTATTGTAATCCAACAAAAAGTTTTCAGATTTTTAATGTGTGCATGTGTTTTAACCATTCATTCTTCAAATCGTTTAATTTTTACTGAAGCTATGTTTCATCCTGGTATTTCATATAAGTCAAGTGTAACCACTTAGTATATTCCAGTCTCTTTTCTTCCTCTCATCACACATTTACACACATGTGTACATACATCATGTGTACATGTATCATGCTAATATACATCATGTATACATCGGATGAACATGGAATAGTAAACAGGGTATCTAGCTCCTACAGTGGTGAGTATTAAGGATCTCAGTCACAGTTAAGAGTAATTGAGTCACCCCTAGTTGTATTAAATATTGTATTTGTAACCCCTTAAAGGTGCAGTTAGAATCTCAAACCTCAGTTACATTCACCAGTGAAATTAAGACAGACCTCAATTACATTAAACAGGTATTCAGAAACTCAATCAATTACATCCAATAATGTTGTGGGTGTTTCAATTATACCCAGAACTGTAGTTGGGACCGCAATCATTCCTAACAGTGTATTTAGGAAATGACTTGCAGATGATGGTGGATTTGGGTGGACCTCAGTTATACCTATCAGTATGGTTGGAATCTCAGTCACCATTAACCAGGTCCTTAATCACCTCCAATAATGTATTTAGGCCCCTGTCACTCTAGTAATTTACTAGTTGCTCATTTTTTGTATGTATGATAGACTAAGATTACTGGATGCCTACCTTTCCAGAGTAACCACTTGATAAAGGTGTAGTATTACTTATTGTCAATTAGGTAATTTGGTAGCCAAGGATATATACATGTATATGTTCATTTCCTACAAAGTATGTATGTTATTGTATATATATTTGTGTACGTATGCTTATGTTCATGTGCACTATTAAATATATCCAATCAAAAGAACCAATCACTTTATTAATATAATTAATTGTATCCTGTGACATAATTCCATGAGAAACACATTATGGATGAAGTGTTTGCTGCAATTAGAACTGACGACTGTATTTAAGACATTTTCATTCTGAAATCAATTATACTTGACAAATGCATTTGTTTTTTAAATGTTTCAGTCATGTTTGGATTTAATTTTTTCTTTTTTTTTTTTTCCTCATTATATAATTTTGCTAATTTTACTGTTTCACCTTAACATTTAACATCTAGAATGTGAGTTAATACTTTGAGTGTGGAGTAATTTTTGCTTGGTTTTTAATTTTACTGATTGGCATGGCACATTCAGGGATTAAACATTGACTAGGCATTTGTGGGTTTTAATCGTTGTTAATGTAAATTTAAGCCTTTGGAGTGTCTAGTAAAAGCTACTTAGCTGAAAATATATCCAGCCTTTATGTTTTGTGTATTTGAGAAAAAGATCTGCTATTCATTTATCTAATTTTATTAAACTTCAAAAATAAGCACTTCCACAGACATCTGTCCAAGCTATATGAACTTGGTAAAATGGATTAAAAAAGAATTATATTTCCTATATAAATATATTTTGCTCATCTTCCTAATAAACTGCCTGTCTCAAAAATAAAAGCAAATGAAACCACTAATTATAATCATAGTAACAATGAATTCATCAATTTGAAAGAACAATGTAAGAGTACAGTAAAATTGGGCTGCACTGTTTCCATGTCATTTCCATTCCAAATCACTTTTTACTGTGATAATAAAAGTTTAGTGACAAGTTTGTTGCTTAAGTTATTGATGGTAATGCTAACTAACTCTGCTTCCACAATCACTACCACACTATTGTTGCTAACTGAAAGATTACATTCTGAAATTTTGTCAGTTTTTCTCTCCTTCCTTAGAAATAGTCATGAATGGTATATTGTACAAATGTTGGTTCCATTTTTAAAAGGAAGAGTATTAATATAGTATAACTGATGTCTACCTGATGAAGATTTACTTCATTGAGATTCTAGCTAACTTCTCCCTTTTCTGCAAATGGTAGATGATGTTTTAATGTTGTTAATATCTGCTGACAAATGAAATATACAGAGATGAGAAATTGCTTTTACGGTAAGTCAAAACCAAAAAATGTGTATTTTAATATAATAAGCAATATTTGCATTTAATGATTTCAAGTAAAAGCATTTTTCACCAAAATATAAGGTCAAAGACATTTTTAGTGCCACCTGCTGCTTTCTCTTATAATCTATATATTTTACAACTTTAACAAAAGACAAATTTCTCTAAAACTTCATCTGAAACAAGGAATTTTCCATCTTGTACAAATATTGTCTTTCTTTTCCCACCCTACTATTTATGTGCTATTCTTAAAATAAGCATGAATCTATAAGATTTCCAGTTTTCCTTGTAGACAAATAAGGACCAGATAAGCTCAAATGATTACTTTCATCAATTAATTCAGTGATAAGTGTCGGGAGGTTGGCATCTTTAGTTTCTGACAGTTATATTGGTGTTTCTTTGGCAGACTTTGAGCATTAGCATTGCATTCAATTTCATCTAACACCTTCCAGCCTTAACTATGTACATTCCAGGTTCATGCATGTGTGCACGTGGGTTTGTATGAGCAAGACTCTGCATTTTCTTCCTCATTATTTTCAACTCGGATATCTTACTATCTTGTCTTTACCATTATTCTTTGACCATTTCTTACAAAAATTTCCTCTGAAATTATGTCATGGCTGGTCAGACTGTTTTTAGTGTCATCCTAAAACGAATTTCTGTCAAGAGGAGAGTAGGATCTAGTTTTAGAACCAATGCTTTTATTACTTTACATGCTATCTACATCATTTACTAACATCTTTAACCAGTTTATCATCATCAGTTTTGAGTTTACGGTAACATCTTGTTTGTATGACGGTATAACAATTTGATTTACTTTCAGTAAAGTTTCATCTTAAAGAAAATTCCACAATGCAAAGAGAAAAAAAAAGAACATCTTTTTTCTTTACATTTGAATATATTTTTTTTTTACTGTTATTGTCAGTTACTCTGCTCTGATGATTATTTTGTGTTTCAAATAAGAGTATTTATTTTACTTGGCACCGTCTACTAAATTAGTATCCACTGTTGTTATTTGTGGTAGTGGTAGTAGTGTTTGTAATTGCAGAAAGGAGGAGCAGCATTGCCACGCAAGAATTAATTTCTTGTGTGCTTCTATTGCCTACACCATAAACTGGCCGGCCATCATTTTGTTAGTTTCTTCACGACCAACAGTTCAACCTGAGATTTGTAGAGTTCCTTATGTTTTCAAATTTTCGCACAAGGCCAGCACTTTTAAAACCTCATTTACATCAACCCCAGTTTTATACTAGTATTTATTTTATCAACCCCCAAAAGCATGAAGGCAAAGTCAACTTTGGCAACATTTAAACATAGAATGTAAAGCCAGAAAATATACCACCAAACATTTTGTTCTGTACAGTAACGATTATCCTAGCTCACCACTTTTGGAGTTCCTTATAACACAATCTAAGCCATTCTTTTTATTCATCTATATTTACAGGAGTTTTACATTATTTTTGAGAGTTTATAGTTGCTCCAGGCATTGGTATCCTATTCAAATTGGGACATTGTGAGAGTGCTGTTGCACCTGGGAGAATGAGAAATTAGGTTGAAGTTTTTGTTTTTTTTCTTTTAGAGGGGAAACCCTTTTCAAATCACTCTTGCCTATTTCTTTGTGTTCCACTGTGATTTTGTAACTTGAGTTCTGCAGTTGTCAGTTTACTTGCCTAAAGAAAGAGAACATAGCTTGTAACAAAAGGTATATAAACTGGATCACCTTTTCTATAATTGTCACTAAGAACCACAACTGAGGTGTTCAAATGTTTTCAAAACTATAAACATGCCTTCATGAAAGTTTTCCCTCTCAATCAAAGGGAGGCCATTCTGAGCCTTTAGTGATTTTTGTTTTCACATACACACACAGAGTAGGATACCATGTATATAAATGATTCTTATAATGAACAAAGTGAGTAGCATATGTTATTTCGAGAGAATATTTAACTAGCATTACAGGCTGAAATTTAATCATCGAACCACGAGTGGATGACACGAGCAATATGATGGAGCCCATTTGCGTAATGAAATGAAACAACAAACCATGAGTATGTACACACATGTCCTGGAAGAGCATACATGAATAGATTGCCAAGTGATCAAATTTTATTGTGTACAGTTTTTCCAAAGAAAATTGCATTCATCTAACGAGCTCAAGTTTGAGCAGCAAAACATAAGTAGATTCCTCATGAGTATAAATGGCTGGAAGTGCGTGTGTAGACGGCTCTTTAACGTCTATGTACCTATTTCATAAAGATTGTAGATTTCCATTTTTTTTTATGTAGAATTTTTTTTTTTTTTTTTTTTTTTTTTTTTTTTTTGCTAAAGATATAACCACATATCGATATAAGTGAGACATACAGGAAATACATACACACACACATTTATGTATTTTCTGTTGATGGATGGACAAATAAACATCATTTTATACATTTATATAGAGTTTGGGTGGCGCTTGGAACACATTAACCTATTTGTATTTGTTGTAATTATTCATGTAACGAACAATTTGGTAAACAAACAGGGCTTTAGAATCTGTGTAAATAGATCTCCCATTGTTTTTGGCAAGTATTGCAGTTGTTCAATCCTCTAAACAGCCTAATCATTAACTTACAGTGTTGTGACAATATTCCATGGACATATAATTCTCAGGCAAAATCAGTTTTTACACAATGTAAATTACAAATGCAGTTCATCCAACGGGCTTCCACATTTCCACCTACTCCGTTTCATTCAGTAGAATCAACCCTAAGGCTACAATAAGAAACGCTTACTCTAGATACATTGAGATCAAATCCAAGACTTCCAAGGCTGGTGACAGAAAGGAAATCTGGTTGTAAAACAATGCATTGCTACATTTTCATCCAATGTATGCTAACATGGGAAAATGCATAAAACTATATATATATATATGTATCTCAAACGTCCATCTTCCATGCATGGGTAGGATAGTTGACAGGAGCTGGCCAGGTAGAAAAACTACCCTAGGCTCCTGTGTCTGTTATAGCAGGGATTTTGCAGCTGGATGCTCTTCCTAACACCAACCACCTGCAGAGTGGACTCGGTCCTTTTTATGTTGCACCAACACAGGCAAAGTTAGTTTTGGCATGATTTTTACAGTTGGATACCCTTCCAAATGCGAATTATGTTAGTATGAACTGGATGCTTTTAATGTGGCACCGTCACTGGCAGGGTGACTCACAAGACAAGTAATTATGAGAGGGGCAGGGCATTTGAGGAGGGGAACTTGTGTTAGAGGATAAAAGGTTACAGTGAGACAGAGACAGAAGCAGGTGTCTTACCACAACAGAGGGGGCATTAAAGGAGGTGATCCATTATCAAATGATGAAAGGTTAGTGTAATAGAAATAGAGAGGCAGAAATAGCTATCTTCCTATATATATATATATATGTAAATCCAAAAGAAAAAAATAACAACAACACTACAAAGGATTCCGCGGTACACGTGTTTCAAGCTCTACATGTGTATAATATAATATAACATAATATAATATGTGTATAATCTACAATGTAAAGCTATCTTCAGCCGCAAAATTATCTCTCTCCCAGGAAATTATACCATCTCGACGTTGAAGTAAGAAGAAATGTGTGATGCAAGAGGTGAAGATCCTTTCGGTATTTTGTATAGTACTATATCTGTTATAATTCTCCACCCGGACATAATCTCTCCGGTCCTTC
>NC_068982.1:185502908-185509460 GCF_001194135.2 Octopus bimaculoides | reverse complement strand
ACAGTCGTGTGTCGATAACTGTGTCCTGTTTGCCAGGCAAACAGGACACAGTCGTGTGTCGATAAGCCAGCTGGAGGAGATGTCCTCCTGGGGCTAAAAGCAACAGTAACATCCACCCCTAGGGGTCAGCCACACTTAAGTGGCAATATATATACACACACACACACACACACACACACACATAAACACAGGGGAGGTAACCTCCCCATGACTGTCTCCAAGATAATTCAGAGTGGACTTAGTTTCGTCTGTACCGTTAACATCGTCTGTGGTGACTGCTCAAATGGCTCATGGTCAGCTAATTCCGTCTACCAGCATATATATTTACCATAAAAATTAATGGATGTTTTAGGAAAATGCTAATGCATGTCCTAAAAATTAATATAAACAGCCAGGTGCAATGTGCTACCATAAAGGGAAAATTCAGTTGTCATCAAGTGTGCCAAAGCACTCAGAGTTAAAATACTCCTGATTCTGTAAGAAGAGCGCAAATATATACATATACTGACATAAATTTTTAAGATATATATATATATATATGGCAGACAGCTGACCATAAGCAGTCACCACTGACGATGTCTACAGTATAGATGAAACTGGGCCTAGTTTTGTTGTTCCTGAAGACGGTCATGGAAGGTTCATCCCCTGTCAGTATATGTATGTATTTGCACTCTTACAGTATTAAGAGTATTTTAATTCTTATTTCTAGCAACGTAGGTGCTCCGGCACCCTAAGTGACGATTCGGCACACTTAGTGATGATTCTATTTTCCTTTTATGGTATCACATTGTGCCTGGCTGTTTATATTAATTTTATATATATATATATATATATATGCATATAAGCATATTCTCATTTATTATTTGTTTTATATATATATATATATGTATATGTGTATATATATATGTATTTGTGTGTGTGTATATGTGTATATGTATATGTGTATATATCAACATCATCATCATCATAATTTAACGTCCATTTTCCATGCTAGTATTGGTTTGGACGATTTGACTGGGAACTGGCGAATCAGATGGCTACTCCAATCTGATCTGGCAGAGTTACTATAGCTGGATGCCCTTCCTAAAGCCAACCACTCTGAGAGTGTAGTGGGTGCTTTTTACGTGCCACCTGCATATATATATAATATATATTATATATATATAGCATATCTTTGCATTGTGTCCAACATTGCTTACGAAAGTGTATACATCTGGATATAATATAATATAATAGACCCTCAAAATGATCACTGCTGGTAAAATGGAATTGATAAGGATGGGCTCATCACTTAAAGACATACCTATCCCACCTAAGGACACATATATTAAAGAACTAATCTTCATAATAAATGAATTCATTCATAGAATTCGTTGGAGGATACATCATCAGGATAGGAAAGATTACCCAGTTGGACCCGGAAACTCATAACAAACACAACTACACCAGAAATAATAGCAATGAAATGCAGAAACTTAATAAACATATATTTAAATCTAGATAAGCGCCACCAGCCAACAAGCACCTGGATGATTTTGAACATGAACTATGGAATACAGTGAAAAACATCAAGTTTAAGAACCACCCCGTCAGGCATAATCCCTACCAAAGAAAATTGAAGGAACTGATAAGAACTCTAGATACCAAAAATGGTATTCTAACGCATTCAGACAAAACAGGGAACTTATATGATATTGAAACATACACGTACCATGAACTAATATATAGGGAAATAACAAAAAATATAAGGTTTTACCTAACACTACTCTAAGGTAGTTAAACTTGGAAGCCAGGAATGTTATGCTGGATTTCAATCTAGGTGATAAAATTGAACTGTTTATTCCTATTAGACCACGTATAACTATTAAGGATCAACAGGAGAATTTCCCCAACAAAACACAGGTTAGACTAATTTGTGCCAACAAATCGGATTTAGGAAACCTTAGTAAAATAATACTAGATAAATACCTACCAACAATTAGGAACAAGGTCAAACTAAACTTCTGGAAAAACCACAAGGAGCATTGAATTGGTTCTCCAAAATACAGATAGGAAATAGACATAACCTTAGACTAATCCAAATTGATATTCAAAACTACTATGCATCTATAAACCCAGTAGTCCTCAATAGCGCTCTCATTTTCGCAAAAAGACACACTAACCTGAGTATGAGGGAAATAAAAGTAATACTCACTGCCCGGAAGACTGTTATCGAATTTGATAACAAGCTATGGGCAAGAAAAGACACACCCAACCTCTTTGATATTACAATGGGATCGCCAGACTCATCGGAAACAACTGACCTGGTAGGTCTTTATATTTTAGACAATATAAGTAGGGAATTTCCTGAATTAACTGGAGGTCTCAAAAGAGACGACGCATTATTTTTGGTTGAAAACATTTCGAATAGGCGTCTTGAGTTACTTAAAAAACACCTACACAAATTCTTTAATAGGTTTGGCCTATCCATAACTATTGAAAATGAAAACTATTCTATAAATTATTTAGATGTAAATTGCAACCTAAATACTGGACTACATGAGCCATATATAAAGGAAAATTCTAATCTAAGATATATAGATAGTTCTAGTAACCATCCCCCACAAATAAAAAAAGCACTACTACTGAATATAAGTAAAAGAATTTCAAACCTCTCCTCTAATGAAGAGATTTTCAATAAACATAAGGAGAGATACAATGTGGCACTAAAAAATGCAGGATATAAGGATAGAATAAAATACATCCCCAATAACAATAATAACCATAATAGTCAGGATGGAACAACTCCCTCCAAAATGAATAATTTTGCCAAATGTAGCATGCCAAAAACAGAAATAAAAACAAAATTAATGGTTGTGGCAACAGTAATGGTAATAATGACATTAGTAATAGTAATAGGAAAAATATTAAAAATAGGACAAGACAACCAGTGAGAAATAATAGTAATGAAAGCAATAGGAATAAGAGCATTGCAAATAGAGTTGTTGGTAATGGTGGTAATAATGATGATACTGATAATAATTGTGGACGAAATAACGACTTTAAAAACAATAGTGATGATAGGAATAACAGCAACAAAAACGGTAACATGAAGAATAATATTAAATATAATATTAGAAAGTATAATACCGGAAGATCCACACATAATCTAGGCAACCCTTATAAGGACAATAATGGGGTAGACACTCTGTGGCTAATAATCCCCTTCGCCATGCAGATCAAAAATGACATAGTAAAAACAATCTTCAGTATAATCAATAAACACTTTGTAAGAGGAAAAAATAAATATTGGGAGTTAATTAATAATAGAACAGTAAGAATAGGATATAGCCCAATGCACAACCTGGCTACCATAATTTCCTCAATTAACAATAGAAAACTAGATAGTAGGAAAAATAACATAGACAACACAAACATATAAAGCAACAATATTAGCTATAATAATAATAATCATAGTAATGGTAATGATGATATTAATATTGATACTGGAAACAATAACATTAACATAAACAATAAAAATAATAATAATAGTACAAGTAACAATAGAAGTATTAATATTAATAATAATAATAATAGTAGGAATACTAACATTGATAATAACAATAGTATTAGGAATAGCAGCGTCTTGGGGATCAACAGAAACCGAATAAATAGCAATAGCATGGCAAATTTTAACACCAGTCACATTAACTATGTGCACCAAAGTAAAATTTGTAATTGTAGAATAAGTGAAAATTGTATGCTCGAAAATAGCTGCATGAGAAAGGAGGTAGTATACCAATGTGTAGTAAATACAAAATATGATAATAGGGTATATGTGGGTGCAGCTAAAAATAGTATGAAACAAAGACCTAATTACCACAATTATATGTTTAGGAACAGGAACAGAAGAAATTCTACCGGATTAAGTAGCTCTCAGAGAGAGAGAGAGAAGTATCCCTTAAGGCGTATGCTACAGAATGTTCCAACAGAGTTATTTATCTTTAAAAATGTGTGTTTGATATGAACATTAAGACACTGCATCCAACAAATAACATTGTAGATGGTTTTAGCAAGTGTCATATTTCATTGAATATTTTTGAATAGCTGCTATATTCCACACGGATGTGGCACAGCTAACACTTTCTACCACAATATGGAGGTTTTCTGTCTGTCATCCTTATCCCTCATTAATCAGGTCTCTAGTAGCCATCTCCTGTTCTTGGATAACAAAGACATAGCCTTCTAGGTGAGATGTGATGTATCTATCCTCCTTTCATATTTTTTATTTGCATCGACCGTGCAATGTACTAAAGGAGCCATTCCTCATCACCACTCCTGATCGCACAGTCCTTACAATTTCAGTATAAACATCTCAATGCAAACTCAATAGGCCTGGTGATATTCTATGGAACAATCATGCACTGTCATAGAGATCAGCTACCCAACAGCTGTGAATGTCTTGTCTAAAATTGGAGGAATGGAGAACGTTTATGGTGAGTTAATGAGGAACTGCAGGCTCTAGTATCCAGACTATAGATTTCCATTTGTATCTGTTATAGATGTGTACCATATGTACTCCAGTTTCTGAATAGGTACATTGCACCTCTGTGTGTCACAAAAGGCATTTAAATGGCTTGGCAACAAGAAGGACAACCATAAAACACTGCCTCAGAAAGACCATCTCACCACGCCAGCATAGAAAGGTCAACATAAAATGAAGGGAGAGGGGGATAAATGATTTTTACCATAGGCTATCAGGGGTATTATAACAACAGATTTACACAAAAGCCTCATAAAGCTAGAGTTCTCCGAGAAAGAACAATAGAAGCTAACTCACATCCTCCAAATACCATTGAATAGTTGTATAGGAAAGATTTGTAAAATGTTCCAGAGATTTTCCATCTGAGTTTCCTGAAATTAATGCATGTATACAATCATGTGCATATGTTAATATACAGAGTAATGAAAATATGTACATACATAAGAGTAATGAAACATGTACTTGTGTACAAAAGAAACATGCACACTATTAAATGAATGCAAGTACACCTACACATGCACTTACATATAAGGATAGATTAATTCACAAACACAAGGAATTATCTAAATGTTTTGAATCAAATTCAAGAACCTTGCCACTTTGTTAATGACTGGCTTGACATCTACAAAGAAATTTAATAAATTTTAGAAAATACATACATATGTGCATATACGCTTGTATGCATATACACATGTACATACATACATATACAGAGAAATAGAATTGTACTAAACTAACGATGGATTGTCTGAAACTGAACCTGTTATAGAAATAGCAGTCAAAGCTCTCTTTCATATTAAACCCTACCATGTTAAAATAAAAAGGACATATTTGATAATGTCTACATCTGAAAATAAGACTGTCTGATCACAGCTGGAAATGCGTTTGACCATATGTCTGCTGGATCAGGGCTGACTAGGGTTAAGCATCAGTGATAATTGTCATCTGCCTAGATATCAGAGGTCTACTCTATGATAGAAGTAAAGGCAACGTTCACTTTACTGTGTCAACTGACCTGAGAATACTCAACAAGCAATGGTTTTGGCACAGAATTAAAGATTTTGGTGGTGTCAAAATGGATAACAACCACCCATGAGCCGCCATCTGTAGTTTGAGTGATGTCTTCAGGAAATTAGATGAATTGGCTACAGCAGTTGGTCTTAGGAATAAATCCAAGTTGTGAGGACCAAACGAGGTTTAGAGAGTACCAGAAGTTCCAGAATTTCTCTGACATTGGAATTTCTCCATGTAGAAAGTGATGATGTGCTTATACAGACGTCGCAGAAAAATACCTCTTGCTGTCAGTAGGATATGAATCGAGGAAGATTTGACTGTTATTTCTAGCAGGTTCAGCTACCATGTAGCAACTCTTCACTTGATCATATGCGCACATTCGACATCTGTGGACAGAGTTATCTACCTTGTTTGTATACGTATCTACTTAAGTGAGAGGGCGTAAAGTGTCACTTCCGTCTACGTTGCACACTCCTCAGCATTCCAGTTCTCGGAAGAAGGACTTCAAACTAAACAATATGGTAATGTCATTTTATCATTTCTGATTCTTCTTTTATTTAAATTTAAACAACATTCTTTTGATATGTAACCCCAGTTCGATGCTGATTTAAAACAAACTTATTATCGAAGGCATTCTAACCGTGTCCATCCAGTCTGTGAGGAGGCTGACCACGTTTTCCAGGATATTACGCTTTAATTAAGGTGATAATGTGATTTGAGAAAGATTTGGTTGATTTTTCTAACAGTTCGAGCGACCAGTTGCTTCATACTCTGTTTGTGAAAGTCTCTTTCTCTCGTGTGAAGACTCCTAAACCCCTATTATATAAACCCTAGCTGCCACGTTATGGGGTTGGGCACAATGAGTAAGATTTATTGCATTTTTTACTTCGAAGAAAAAAAAAATTCTTTCGGATGTTCACAACATTACAAAAATATATCAGCTAAACAAATGACCCTCTCTAAGCGCATTAAAAATACTATTTCAGAAAATTATCACCGTTCCCTTTTGCGCATAT
>NC_068982.1:185501759-185502334 GCF_001194135.2 Octopus bimaculoides | reverse complement strand
CGACGTTGACCAATTTTTACTCCCAAAGATGATGTAACAAAATGATGAAACAATATTCGCAATATAATGATTTCAAACAAGTAGGGAGAAGATAATGAGAAATCAGAAATTACCCATTTTGCCCTGGTTACCAGCCCCCCCCCCACACACACTAGGCTTGCATTTAAAGTCCTACTGTCGTACACACACACAAACATGTGTATGAGTACAATAATTATGACTTCACACCGCTCATGTGCCATTATACACAGACACCAAGTTATATATAGCATGTGTACCAGTAAGATACCAGAATTTAACTAAACATTAAAATTGCATGGCAAGTTTAGCCCTTTTCGAGCAAACCTCTGATCATCATCATCATCATCGTTTAACGTCCGCTTTCCATGCTAGCATGGGTTGGACGATTTGACTGAGGACTGGTGAAACCGGATGGCAACACCAGGCTCCAATCTGATTTGGCAGAGTTTCTACAGCTGGATGCCCTTCCTAACGCCAACCACTCAGAGAGTGTAGTGGGTGCTTTTACGTGTCACCCGCACGAAAACGGCCACGCTCGAAATGGTGTTTTTTAT
>NC_068982.1:185499238-185500856 GCF_001194135.2 Octopus bimaculoides | reverse complement strand
TCTACCTTCCTACTTATTAGGATTTTGGTTTTAGCTAGGTTGACTCTAAGGCCCTTCAATTCTAGACCTTGCTTCCACACCTGAAACTTCTCCTCTAGTTCTGATAGTGACTCCGCAATTAGGGCAAGGTCATCAGCATAGAGGAGCTCCCAGGGGCAACCTGTCTTGAACTCCTCTGTGATTGCCTGGAGGACTATGGTAAATAAGAGGGGGCTGAGGACGGAACCTTGGTGGACCCCTACCTCTACCCGGAATTCATTGCTGTACTCATTTCCAACCCTCACCTTACTGGCAGCATCTCTGTACATGGCTCGCACAGCTCTCACTAACCATTCTGTACATGGCTCTCACTAACCATTCAAATGTGTTGCTTATATGATCAGCCTGTTGTTTCGTTCTCTAGTATATCGAAGACCTCATTAATGTATCTTTATGTTTCTTATAATTTAGTAGATTGGGATTTGAGGGAGATGCTGATTCCTGTTTTTAAGTCATTGTTATAGAAAGTCTTAGTATCAGCAATAAATTGTTCTTCTCTGTTGTGCCACGAGACTGACTCCCATGCCAGTGGCACATAAAAAGCACCATTCAAGCATGGTCGTTGTCAGTGCTGCCTGACTGGCCCCTGTGCTAGTGGCACGTAAAAGGCACCCACTACACTTGGAGTGGTTGGCGTTAGGATGGACATCCAGCTATAGAAGCTTTGCCAGAATGGACTGGAGCTTGGTGCAGCCTCCTGGTTTGCCAGTCTTCAGTCAAACCGTCCAACCCATGCCAGCATGGAAAGCGGACGTTAAAAGATGATGATGATGTTAGTTTCTGTCCTCAGTTGTTTATATCAAGGTCCAGTACTTTTGGTACTTTTTTTAGATAGTGACCACCAAATGACTTCTGCCATCAGCCACATCACTATTACTCATAACCCCTTCTACCTTATCCTCAGGTAATATGGAATCAATGATTTTTTAACCCCTCTCCCTTGCTTTATTTGATTTGTTGTCCACCCTATGTACATTACTCTACTGAATGCTTGCTTGCTTTTAACTAATAACGCAGCTGATCATGTATACATAAGACAAGGGAATTTTTACATAGTTATGCAACCTGCTGGAAATAGCCAAGTATCCTCAACTCAAACTACACTATCTTAAAAATATAGAATGATCATGGCTGGAATACTTCTGAGCATAGATTAATATAGGCCTAAAATAAATATCCATGCACTGACTGCATAGTATGTTGGGCAAATGTCTTCTAACATAGCCTCAGGCTGACTGAAACCTTGTAAGTGGAGGTACAGCATAGCTGAGTGGTTGAAAAGCTTGATGTCCATCTTCCATGCTGGCATATATATATATATATATATATATATATATATATAACGTCCGCTTTCCATGCTGGCATGGGTTGGACGGTTTGACTGAAGACTGGCAAACCAGGAGGCTGCACCAAGCTCCAGTCCATTCTGGCAAAGCTTCTATAGCTGGATGTCCATCCTAACGCCAACCACTCCAAGTGTAGTGGGTGCCTTTTACGTGCCACTAGCACAGGGGCCAGTCAGGCAGCACTGACAACGACCATGCTTGAATGGTGCTTTTTATGTGCCACTGGCATGGGA
>NC_068982.1:185474309-185498670 GCF_001194135.2 Octopus bimaculoides | reverse complement strand
GTCTAGGATGGAAGAGTAGCAGTTTTTCATTCATTTTGGCAATTTCATGGTGATATGTTTCTGCAGTAATGGTTTTTCTGGTTTTAAGAAGTTGTAGTGGAGGAGTCCAGCAGTACACCACAAAACTGTCACTATAACCTTCTTTCTGAAGAGCTTGGGTTTAGGGAAGGTTTTTGGTGCTTCATTTTGGTCCAACCACTGCAAAAAAAAGTTTTTTATTATTGTACAGAATCCACTTTTTGTCGCAGATTACAATACGGTCAAGAAATGGATTGGTCTGGTTACAGAGAAGAAGCAATGAGCAAATTTCATATCTGCATTTTCTGATTTTTATTCAAATCACGTGGTACCCATTTGTCAAGCTTTTTTTTGATTTTCCAATCGCATGCAAATGGTTGCAGGCAGTTTTCTGGCCAACTTGAAGTTCTTTCGCCAGTTCTCGAGTGGTTTTACATGGGTTTTTAATTGACCGGCATTGATGACAGATGGGCGTCCACTACACTTACAGTCTTCAAGGCTCAGGTCTCCACTACAAAATTGTTTAAACCATTTGTGAGCTGACCACTCACTTGTCATTTCCTCACCAAACGTTTCGTTGACATTGCGAGCAGTTTCAGCTGCTTTACATACTTTTTTGAAGTTGAATCACAAAATTGCTCGAATATCACGCTTTGACAGTTCCATTTCAGATGATTGTAACAATGGTGAAAAAAAAAATCATTTGGACAAGTTTGTCTGTATTATCAGACAATTGCAAGAAAATGTTTTTAAAAAATTCAAAACTCTGCAAAAATCTGGTACAAATTCTTCATGGTTCAAAACGTTGCTTACTTTTTACTCAACCTGATATATATAGTTTAGCCCATATTCGTTGGGGAAAATAGATGTAAAAATAAATATACATGTGTGCACACACCACAAACCTGCAGTCAGGAAAATGTTGAGTTTGAGATCTATTAAACAAAAAAGAGAAGAAAAAAAAAGAAAAACTAAGCCCAATTCATAGTCTCCAACTGTCACCAGAGAAATTAGGCCAAGTCTTTGCCTTGATTAAAAATCTGGGTTAGAGATCCCTTTGAAAAACTGAAGATGCTCTCAAATATATACATAGGAACACTTTGTTATCAGAAACCTATGCTAAGAGGTCTAGGGCTACAGACCTGCAATTCCTTCAAATATTTGGTCAACCTAAGCACCAAGCCACTATATAGTCATTCAGCTTGCCAGAAATAACTGTTGAATTCCCTCCAATCACATCTTACTATCTTAAAAAGAGGGAGGACAAATAAGATAATTTAGATTTAGACATAAAGAATAAAGACAAGCTGGTCATGGTTGGAATGTCTTTGATATACAAGTCAACAAAGGATGTGGTTACTTAATCTGCTAGAAATAGCATCAAATTTCCATCAAATCATGTTCTATCATTCCATTAACCCTTTGGTATTCAGATTATTTTGTCAAATGTAATGTTTATTTATTAACATCGTTCTGAATTAATCCAGCATTATCTTGTAGCTTTGAGATTTTGATGATGGGATTGTATATTTTTCAAATAACACTATAGGGTAGGTGTGAGAGACCATTTATAGCCAGTTTGAACATAAAACAAGTAGTATATTGGGCCAGATATGGCTGGTTTAAATGCTAAAGGGTTAAATAATGAAAGCTACATCCATGAGATCACCACAACTAGAATGTCTTTAATAATAAACTTGTACCATTAGCATTTTGTAACTGTGTTTCTATTGAAATATACTGCTTTGTTTTAGTTAATTTTGAAATATGGAAGAATTTATCAAAATAACTTTGTCATTATTTGTTTGTGTTTGGAACAAATTAAGACGAAATTTTGTTAGTTTTAGTTTAGATTAGTTTAAAACTGAAAAATTTATATTATCAAACCAAGTGCAACTCCAGGCAGGTTGGTATCAAAATAGTTAAAGAACTCCACTAATATTTGGATTGGTGAAATCTTATAGAACTCTTTTACATTGACAATGTTCTGGGATTCACTTCATTCCCACTCACCTCCATCTTACCATTTAACACTGTGCAAAATAATTGCAGAGAATTAAAAACAATTGATTTAAAAAATTTTTTTCTTTTCTACTTGTGCAATCCTTAATTGTAAACCACTGCAATTCGTTACATACACAATACCATCTTGTAAAAGAAGCCATGCATTTAATGATAGGTCTTCTCAGTTGGGATTGATCTAGTGCTAGTTAATAACTATCACATAGCAACATCTGCAGTAGATGTCATGTATGCAAGCCTTGCTTTCTATCTTACACACGTTTCCAGAAGTTATGTTAATGCAGTTTATGTTATTGGGTGCATCAAATAGACCAGCTGGTAAAGTATGTGACAGGCACTGACTCCAGATAAATTAGCTTGTTTCAATCATATAAACGTTATATTGTTCCCCTATATAATTTTTTTGTTCTTAAATCACATATTAACTACCTTGCTATTTTTTTATCTATCTGTTAAGGGCAGAACTAAATTTACTATGATTTAAAAAGCTGTAGTGTAAGGTATGATATTCATATATTTTGGAACCAATAATGTTAAGTGGATGAAATATTTCTTTGTTTACTTTAGGCTGTTTCTACAAGTTCTACAAATGTTGGTGCTGGTCGTGGGCCAAGTTCCAAGTCTGTTGCACCCCGAACCAGTGGTAGTAGTGTTCGGCAAAGGTATGCGTCAATTTTGAACTCTTGTTTTCTCTGTCCTAACCTTACTTTTCTCCTATATCACCACAATATATTGCAGTGTATGTCACAAATTCTATATTCAAGGAAGTTGTTTTGTACCTCCATCCATCTGATTTGTCTTATTCTAAGAGAATATGTGGGAGGAAGACGACTACCCCAGTAGGTCCAAAAGAGAAATCATTTATTGATGCTGACAGCTCCATGGTTGAAAGCATACTTAAGGATATGAAGGCATTGAAAGGAATTGAACCATTATGGATAGCCACAAATATCTAGGTGGCTTAGTGGTGGGGGTAGATGCCCCAGAGGCATCATAATCAGAGTAACGAAGAGCTATCATCTTTGTTGGCAACAAAGAGATTATTTCTCTGAGTGAAGGGCAGATTATTGAATGTGTTGTATGATAGTCAAACATGAACATTGCGGAGGTGGTGCGCAGGCTGAACAGGAAAGAGGTGAACATGCTCTCTTAGGTAAGAAATGTTAACGTGTTGAACAATGGAAAACAAAGTAGTTCAGAAAAATTAGGTGTAAGAGGAATTAGATGCAAGATGCAAAAGAGAAGATTGCACTGATATGTACATGTAAAGTTTACAGAAGATGACGTTTGAGTAAAGAAATGCTGAACAATTCAGGTGGAAGAAGGTATGGGAAGTGGTAAGACTAATTGCCAGAAGCTAAACCTCATGAAGATGGTAAAAGACCACAAGTCGTTAGATTCCTGTGTTGGAGAAAACATGTTTGACCATGCAAGCATGGACACACTGGGACACAAAAATGATGATGCCTCCTAGCTGCTAGAGCAATGACCTTTCATTCAATTCACTGAAGGCTGGTAATAGGAATGACATCCAGCCATAGAAATCATGCCAAAAATGGAAGCTACAAGTGAGACATGGTTTATAAATTCAACAAAAATGATCTTCTTACAATATTCTATGATTGATCATAAAGGATATATTTTGCCTTATTTTGTGATCACATTTCTAACAAGAATATTCTACCTGTTGTGTTTAATTTTTAAAATAAACTGTGAGAGGTATAGTGGCCATGATTCAGTATATATTTAAATAACCGTAGAAACAATAGATGTAGATTGTAAGTTGAGAGGACACTTGTTCTTGATTGCTTGGGATATCCTGGGATTGGAGAGGTTCTCTGAATGACATAAGTTTGTTGGCTGTCTCTTTTTTATGGGACCTAACAACATATTTTCTACTTAATTATTTTTGCTTTATGTCTATTCATACTCAATGTAAAATCCTGTTGTACCATTTTGGGGTTTTATGTCCCTGGTAATAATATAAATTATTGCTATTATTATTATTATTATTGCAGAAAAACGACGACAACTACAGCAAAACGATCTGCAACTACAGCTGGAGGTGGTGGTGCTGGGATGTGGCGGTTTTACACTGAAGATTCTCCAGGAATTAAAGTGTAAGTAATTTTGTTTCACCAAAAGATGTTTTAGTGGTCAAGGAGTTTTATCATTAGATTAGTTCTAAATGACAAACATTACCTAGGCCTACATGATAACCTTTCACAGGTCTTTTTTCTGACTGATTTGGAAAAGGTGATCT
The DNA here is from genome assembly GCF_001194135.2 of Octopus bimaculoides. Lineage (NCBI taxonomy): Eukaryota > Metazoa > Mollusca > Cephalopoda > Octopoda > Octopodidae > Octopus > Octopus bimaculoides. The sequence goes on along the minus strand of NC_068982.1, from coordinate 185,494,367 downwards.
GAAACTGGAAACCACATCATTTTGTTGACAGAAACAAGTTTACTCCAACCAATAATAAACCAGCATCTTCTTTGCTAATATCCTGTTTTTATATATTATATAACTAATATCAAAATGATGTGAAGACCAAAGTAGAATAAAAATTACTTCAAACACAAGCAAGGGTTTGTGACAGGAAGGTCATCTACCCTACAATGTGTCTTGTCCATTTCATAACAACATGGTAAAAATTGGACACAAAATCAATGTTGACAACATCATCATCATTTTAATATTCACTTTTCCATACTTGCGTGGGTTGGATAGAGGTTATCGAGGCAGATTGTCTATGGCCTGATGCCCTTGCTTGTTTTGAAGCAAGGTAATATTTCTCCATGGCTAGATATGTTTCTGCAGAATATGGAAAATCATTGACATTGCAACAATCATTCACACATGTGTGTGTGAATGGCTTCTTTTGCTTTTTGCCTACCAAATCTACTCACAAGGTTTTGGTCAACCAGGGCTATGGTAGAAGTTCATTTCACAATCACAAGGTCCTAGATTTGATCTATGATGTAGTATTTCAGACAAGTTCCTTTAGCCATAACGTGGAGTCAACCCAAGTCTTGTAGATGGAAACTGTGTGAAAGCTCATCAGGTTGATTGGTTTTGCAATCCAACAGCCTGGCCTTTGCCACACTAAAAAGGACATTATGGCATACACATATGTAGAATACTCTGCCTCTTGTTAATTTAATAAATCAGTAGTTGAGTTGATAGAACAACTGAACGCTCATTGTAAAATCCAATGGAAAAATCTATCATAAGGGCTAATGTGTGTGTGTGTTTAATAACACTGTGTTTATAGTTGGAATAGTCTATTACATGCTGGCATCCTGTAATTACTGATGCTGTGTTTCTTTGTGTTTCAGAGGTCCTGTGCCTGTCTTGGTAATGAGCCTGCTCTTCATAGCTTCTGTGTTTATGCTACACATCTGGGGTAAATATACTCGTGGCTAAGAGACAACAGAACATAATATCCAATCACTCATGCACTCTATATCAGTGAACTGGTTACCAACATTACCATTTTATATGTCCGTTCATTTACTGTTTCACCTCCTCATTTAAATTGTATTTTTTCTCAAGAGGGGGTGGCATGTAATACCAAAGTGAAAGATTTTATCAATGGTCCTAACATTTTAGGGATTGCTGGAAAAATAAAAGAACTGATTTGAGCATAGGTGTTTCTGCTTTTTATTTATAATGTGTTACATATTTCAGTAGATGGTACTATGCGGCCTGCGATGATCTTCTGGTGTCTTCTCAAGTTGCTGATAGTAACTACAATAAACAAAAGTGTTAGTGAAAGGAGAATCAATGCATGATACTGTTTGTTGTATATAGAGAAAAACATTATACAGTATGTTATACCTCAAGAAATATATTGGTACAAAAGTATTTGCCAAGAACACTTACCTTTTGAGAAATTATCAATATTTCTATCAGCTAACAAGTGAATTTAACATTTTCAGTGGATCAAAAAATTGAATGCTCATTGTCAAATTTATCATGGCAGTACATTCTTTCATACTTTTTCTCACATGCATGTCTGTGAAATTGTATGAAAGCCCATTTATCATTGTCATTTAACATCTGCTTTTCATGCTGGCATAGGTTAGTTGGTTTAAATGAAACTGGTAAGATGGAGAGCTGCACCAGGTTCCAGTCTGATTTGGCTTGGTTTTTACGGCTGGATGCTCTTCTTAACACCAACCACTCCAAGAGTGTAATGGGTGCTTTTTATGTGCCTCTGGTACCAGTGCCATTTACATGACACTAGCAACAGCCATGACTATAATTTCATGGGTGCATGTGTGTGTGTATCTGCATGTAAGTCCATAAATTTAGGCATTAACAGTGGTTGCTTGCTCTTTTGAAGACATGTTGGATAAAAAAAAAGGTTGGTGACAGGAAGGATATCCAACCATATAATCCTACCTCAGAATAAGTCCCCTTCCAACTGATGCTAACATGGAAAAAAAAATGAACTTTGAATGAATATCCATGTGTATAAGTGTGTACTGATCTCCCTTGCTCCTATATATATATATATATGTACACATGAAGAAGAAACTGATTTGAATGTAGGTCTTACTGTATAACTGCCATGTTTATGAGAGATTGAATAAAAAGCTTTAGATTCACTATTCTTGGTAAACATTCAACAGCTAACACAGTACGCATTGGTTCAAACTATGGTAGTAATTGGGTAGAAAACTAAAACATTAGCTAAATGAAGACACCAGCCTAACTTCATTGGCACCACACCAATGAGTGTATAAAACATTTGGAGTTTTTTCTGAAGCACCATATATATATATATATATCATCATCGTCGTTTAACGTCTGCTTTCCATGCTAGCATGGGTTGGACTATTTGACTGAGGACTGGTGAAACCAGATGGCTACACCAGGCTCCAATCTGATCTGGCAGAGTTTCTACAGCTTGGTGCTTTTACGTGCCACCGGCACGAAGGCCAGTCAGGCGGTACTGGCAACGGCCACGCTCAAAATGGTGTATTTTACGTGCCACCTGCACAGGAGCCAGTTTGGTGGCACTGGCAACGATCTCGCTCGAATATCTTTACAGGGGCCATTGACAGTTTCGCTTTCGCTTGCCCCAATAAGTCTTCGCAAGCAGAATTTTGTTTCCAATGAAGGAGACGACGTTGGCATGGGTGCCAGTCGTCGAATTTAATTCGATTGCGATTTCACTTACCTCAGCAGGTCTTCTCAAGCGGAGTTTAGTGTCCAATGAAGGAAGGTATGTATAAGTGGGCTGCCTGAGGCCTTCGATTTAGGTCTCACTTGGCTTGCCGAGTCTTCTGACGCACAGCATATTTCCACATACATGCATTCTTTTATTCTTTTGAATATTTCAGCCCAAAGACATTGACCATGCTGGAGCACTGCCAGTGTAATCCCCTTTTCAATGGCTATTCTTATGTGATTGACTTTTGGTGAAGGAGGGAGTCCAACATTGCTACCCTCTTTTGAGTTTCTTGTTAATCAGCATTTTTTGTGGTTCTTTATATTCTGAATTCAAATCCAATTGGTCAACCACAGCCACCCCTATACCTATAATGCCTCTAACAGGCCTTTCGTAATACCCTTAATGCCAGAAAGTTTGTGACTGAGGAAAGAAAGCCATGAATGTTGCGTCTTTTTTTGCCTGTCCTAATTGTTGTTTCTCTTGTCCAACTTTGTATCTTCTATCTGTCCAAATGTTTTAATGTCCTCCATTGCGTTTTTGCTCCGTTTTGATATATAAATAAATAAATAAATAAATAAATATATATATAGCGGCGTACATACAACCTTGTACTCACCTTATAGTAGGTATGTATCTAAATTTTGTACAACTCTTTTGCTATCTTTTATTCCCCCTTTCATTTTTCTCTCTCCCCCTCTCTCACATTTCTTGGCCCTTTTTCTTTAACTCCCACTATCTCCCACTCATTTATCTCCTCTGTACCTTTCTCTTTGTTTCTGATATTTTTCTAATCCTTCAATCCTGCTGCCCCCTACCCATCTCTCCTCCTTCCACGTGACCGTTGTCCGGCCAGCCATGATCTTTCTTTCTTGGCCTGACTACCGACCGCCAACACCTCTTATGTCCATTTCCTATGTTCCTGCCTTTAGGCTTTCACTTCATACATGCCAGGTCAATTTGATTCGTTCTCAGTCGAAAGACGCCTGTTGTTATTTCTTGTTGTTTGTATTCGCAATTGTATACCATGTTCTCCGTTTTCTTTGTTTGTTAGTTTTTTTTTGTCTTTGTTGCCATACACATTCGCTAGCTTTCTTACAAAGGGGTCTAATGCTCTTAGCTTAGACTTTTTTGGGGGCAACCAGATCAAACCATCTCAAGTGTAATTGCCCGAAATGGTCGTGACTTCTGGAACTTGACTGAGGAAAGAAAGCCATGAATGTCCCGTCTTTTTTTTACCTGTCCTAATTGTTCTTTCTGTTGTCTGCCTTTGTATCGTCTATCTGTCCGAATGTTTTAATGTCCTCTATTGCGTTTTTGTTCCATTTATATATATATATATATATATATATATATAATATATACATACATGTATGCACGCACACACAGAAAGAGGAGCAAAGTATTCACTTAAATATACATCCATAGATGGCTAAATCTGAACACTCTCCTTGGTATCAATGTATATGTGTGATATTAGGAGTGAAAAAATAGTATACTGACTTTGGGCTGTACATTAGTTTCTTGTCTTCAGGGTACCATTCTGGTCTGGAATATTTCTTGTATGATTTCATCTGAGATTTCTGAGCAAGATAATCACTGGTAATAAAATCAAAATTACAAGAGTTATTTTACTCTAATAATTAGATACAATGGACTACATCCATTACTTCATGTTATCACAGAAATGGGTTTGGGTTTGGGTTTGTTTGCTTCTTACACATTAAATGTTGGATGTGATTCAGCTTTCTGGTGATAACCACTCTACAATGGTTTTGTCACGTCCTACGAAATTTATGACCAAAGCTCCATCTATCAATTGCTACCTACTGAAATTAATGACCTCAACTCTATCACTCGTTAACTGGAACTAATGACCTTTTCCCCACTTGTGTCTCCCTACTGTTTAGAACTTTACATATTTCTGGATATTTGATTCCTGCTTACTGATGATCCCAATCTCCAACCTTTCAACTAATATTAACCCTTTCGTTACCAACCCGGCTGAAACCGGCTCTGACTCTGTAGTTCAAGTGTCTTGTTTTCATAAGTTTTGAATAAAAATCTTCCACCAAACCTTAGTCACAATTTAGGTTTCTAACACTAGCTTAATGATAACTAAGTTATTTTACTAAATTCTTTGTTATATTAAAAATAATTAAAAGAAACACAGAGCATTTCAAAATAAATACAGTAATGAAAGGGTTAACTAACAGTTTACAGAAAGCTACAGCTGACCATTGTTAATGTACACAGAATATCATTTACTGACATAAAACCAGTGTTGTATCTTTTGCAAATATACATATCTCTCAACGATTCAAGCCATCTAGCTTTACATCTGAGATTATCTGATTTAATATCTTCTATCAATCTGAAACCTGTAGCAGTCTTGGAAGACTTAATCTGGTCAAGAAGTGGGTTTCACTATGTTGCAAGTGCATGGAAGAAAAGATTGAACAAACTGTTTGATTTTATGAAAGGCAGTTCATAAAATACTGTAAACTAATTAGTGTTTTTGGTAACTTTTAATATGAGATAACTTTCTCTAAGAAAATTACTATTTTCAAATCTCACGAGAGATATTCAGCAACGGTACTTTGGAGTAAAGATTGTTTGCCAACATAACTAGCCAACAATTATTCTGTGCTGATGAAGGGAAATAACCCAGAAATTGCGATACATGGATATTGTTTTGAGCTGAGTGGGGGTGCTAGATTCCCTTGTTTGAAAATATGACACAGATTGTGAAATATAGCCAGCTGGAGACGATGTCTCCTGGGGCTAAATTACAGCAACATTTGTCCTAACCCAGGACTGCCATGTTATGTTGGCAAACAATCTTTATTCCAAAGTACTGTTGCTGAATATCTTTCGTCGTGAGATTTTAAAATAGTAATTTTCTAATTTATAGATCAGTGACTAGTTGTCACTTTGAAAAGTATATATTTTGAATGGGAATTTGACAGCACCACCTATAGCCGAACAATTATTCTGTGCTGATGAAGAGAAATAACTCAGAAATTGCGATACACGGATATTGTTTTGAGCTGAGTGAGGGTGCTAGATTCCCGTTTGAAAATATAAGAACACAGATCGTGTCGTATAGCCAGCTGGCTATACAACATTGTCTCTTGGGGCTAAACAGCTAAATTGACAAAACCATTGTCTCTTGAGGCTAAATTACAGCAACATTCGTCCTAAACCAGGACTGCCATGTTATGTTGACAAACAATCTTTACTCCAACTTTCTCTAAGTCTGTAATCTGATATTCAATCCAAATTACTGTTTCAGTTATTTAATTTCTTGAACTATCCTACAGAACTGTGATGCATAACAATGAAAGAAAAATAATCCATTCTATTTAAATATTAATCACTTTAACGTCATCACAAAGGATAGTTTGAAGCTGACATGTCAGTTTCAAATCTTATTCAGCTAACATCTACACATTATCTATTTATTGATCTATCCTTTCAACATATAGATACTATGTATCTTATCAACATTAATCCAGTCAACATATGCACTGTGTCCCTCAATTCAACATTTACAGTGTTTATATATGTGAATAAGATTCACAAACTGTGCCTATATAGTCTACATCAATATACTACCAACAACTACACACTATCTCTCTATACAGTTAACGTCTACACACATTACATATGCATAAAATCAACAGCTACTCACTGTGCCTATCTATAAAGTCAACATCTACACATTACCTATCTATATAGTAAACATCTATACTCTATCTCTCTATCAACTGGTCAACAGGTACTACAAAAATCATATCTAAATCAAGAGGTTAGTTTTATCAAGTACAACAAGATCTTGAAATATCACCTACCTCTGCCTCCGATAAGCATTAAACTTTTCTGACAGGAACAGATTATAATACTGAAGACCACCTGGAATTTTCTGCTGAAAAAGAAGGAAATATAGAGAATATTACTTTTATTGTGTTCATCTATATGGGATTAACTATTTCTCCAATCAGACTTCAATTTTTCACAAAAGACCACATTATTGATTTACAACCTGAAATACTTGACTGAAATCTGAGATTATCTGATCTAATATCTTCTATCAATCTGAAACCTGTAGCAGTCTTGGAAGATTGAATCTGGACAAGAAGTGGGTTTCACTGTGTTGCAAGTGCATGGAAGAAAAGATTGAACAAACTGTTTAATTTTGGATTTGGTCAGTGGAGAAGAGACTTGGTATATCAGATGGATTAGGGTAGAGTTTAGTAATAAAGTAAGTGTTATTTATAAAGAGATGCAAATTGTATATCTTTATGGAACAGCAAAATATATTCTCCCTCAGTACAAAATTATCTCATTTGTAACTCTACTTACTTTTACAAAATCAAGAAGAGTTTTAAGAAAATTCATAAAGAAATAAGAAAACTATAGCACAAATTCCAAGAAAACTGTGGTCTCCAAGAAAACAACTCCAAAACGTCTTACATATATTCTTCCCTATGATACTTATAAAGGCATTCTATTGGATGAACCTGTGGTTTGTTTGAGCAACCATTGCAATAAAAGTGTGTTAACTTTCTTGGTGGCGCTATCACACACAACTGTCAGGATTTTTTAAAAATATCCTGAATGAATGAAATTTTTGTGCCTATGTGACCGAATATCGAAATTTTATCTAATTGAATATGTATTTTTAAAGTATTTGCTAACGACGATATTTTTATCAGGAGCAAACGTTATTAATCCCTCGAAAATCTTTGTACACAAAGCACAATAAACTCCTCTACTCCAATCAAGTAAAGTTTCTTTAATTTTGATAATCTTCATAAACAAAATATTAACATGCTTATTTACGTTCACAGAAAGTCAAAAATAGTTATTCCCCTTTGTAGCACTTCAGCTGGCGTAAAACGTTGGTAAACGAAATAGGACAGTGTGCTGCATATCTTTCAGCGAAAGACCAGTTGTATCAAACTGTATGGAGAGTCACAGCTTAGATAATCTTAACTTCAATTATTAAGTGCCGAACACTATTAATTTCATTTGTACAGAGCACACAACAAAAAGACATTTAAGAATAAAATTCACGAAAGAAAACCTATTAAAAATCTATTTTAACAACGGTTAAGATATATAAAATACCACAAAAACGATCTAAAGAAACTGAAAAAAACCTTTAATGTGTATTTCAATAGATATTCTGTTGTAGTTTAGTTTCTCGGTTTTATCTTATCTCTACGGTACTCTATTTTATTTGATCTGTCGATTTGAATAATACGTTATGTCAAGAATAAATAATCGGGTATCGATGTGAGGGAGGCAAATCTTGTTTAACAGTAGATGGAAATATTGACAATTTTTAAAATTGGATATGTAGAAACTAGTCTTTTTCTCTTTTGAAATTAAGTTTCTAAATCTCTTCACTTTTGTATCTAGGTATTTAAAATTTCAGTCTTAAATCTTTTACTTTATTAAAACTTTCACTCAGTTACATTCTACAGCCCACTGGCTCTGCTATAAGAATCCTTGCCCTTCTGTGAGCCATAGCATATTCAAACCCATTCTGCCTCACCCAATCTTTCTTTCCAAAAGACACAACTCTGAAATTTTATCATTGCTTACATTCTCCTTCGATTATACAAGATATATAAAAATCACAGGAGGAGATCTGTGATGAGAATGAAATTAAGAGTTTCTTATGATTTACTGTGTAGCTTGTGTTCAGCTCTGATCAGGCAAATCCATGGCAGTGAAGGTTATTCAAATGAGTAATCACAATGATATATTCACTGTTCTAGATATAAAATGTCACTTCCTGCCAACGAATTATATTGTACATTCCAGCATGCATGATGGATCATAGAGTGTGCAGTAAATGGGCCACACCATAAACTGTTATTCAATTCTAGAATGGCTTTGATGGCTGCTACAGTTTGAATAATTTTAAGGCACATTTTTTAAAGTCAAATGGCTTGACCTGCCTCTGATAACTCAACAATCAATAGGGGTAGCTTTCTGCTTTACTGACACAAAGTAAGGTACATGATCACTCAGGTATCAAACAAAGGTTTGAACTCATACCACTTGAACTACTACATCACTGCCACAGTTAATATTGGTTTCAAATTTTGGCATAAGGCCAGAAATTTCTGGGAACCAGACAAGTTGATCACATCGACCTCAGTATGCAACTGGTACTTTTATTTATCCATCCTGAAAGGCAAAATTAACTACAGCAGAATTTGAACTCAGAACATAAAGACAAACGAAATTCTGCTAAGTATTTTGCCCTGCATACTAATGGTTCTACCAGCTGGCTACCATATACTGCCACAGTTAATATTACAAAACCTCAACATTATATGTCAACTAACGTCTCTGATCAATTTACTTACTATTAAGTGAGCTGAGAATAATTATTAGTATGTGACTGTACTTACTGGTTGTTTGATCTCACCCTTTGGTGCAGGTTTACTATCAATAACTTTTCCTGAATCTTTGATCACTGGCAAGCATTTTGTATATCTGACATGTCCCACAATTTCTGTTGGGTGTTTTTCTTGAACTATAAGAAGTAAGCATACATAATACATAAAGTTATGAGATGCATTCCAGAAGGTTTGAGACTTTTTAGAAGCAGTTTTAACTGCCTTAGGTTATTGTAATTTTAGTATATTATTATTATTATATATCTAATAAGCTGACATGCCAACTTTTATTCCAGAGTGAAGGAGATGGCTGTAACAGAACTTTGAACACTCTCTGCAAAACACTGCTTATCACAGCTGACTAGTTTGTAGAATGTAGTCAAGACATGAACACAATTTGGAAAAGTACTATGCAATAAAATTTCATGTTAAATTGGGCAAAAACACAACAGAAACTTATGAAATGTTCCATACTGCTTATTGATTAACTTGTGTGAGCCAAGCATCTGTTTTTTTGTTGGCACAGTTGAGAGGAGGTGTGGGAGGGAGAGGGACATTAAAACATCAGAGCTAGTTGAGAAAATTCAGTTTTCTGGATGAAGACAGTCATGTGCCTATAAAGACAATAAGTATAAAGTTTGAAGTTGGTGCTGGTGCTGTACACAGAATTATTCATGAAGATGTGATCAGGCACAAAACTTGTACAAAGTTTGTTCTCATTCCCAGGGTGCTTAGTGAAGAACTGAAGGAAAGACATGTTGGTGACAACAGGGAGATGATTGGGCTCATTACCTCTATTCCAAGAGTACTTGAGTCTCTGGTGACCTGTAACAAAAGCTGGAGTAACTGTTATGATTGAGACCAAGAGACAGAGTATCTAATGGAAGCATCCTGGCTCCCCTAGACCTAAGAAGGCCAGGCAAAGCAAGTCCACTGAAAAGCTCATGATGATCTTTTTTGACGGGAGAGGTACATCTGCATCCACTGGGTTTCCTCTGACCAGATGATTAACAAACAGTACTTTGAAGAGGTTTTGAGGGAATTAGGAAAAGATTTCATTGCAAAAGGCCCAGAGCTCTTCCACTTGACTGAGTGTCACCTGCAACAGGACAATAGACCAGTCCCCAATTCCACCTTGGTAACCAACTACTTGACAGAGATGGGCATCAAAATTGTCCCTCACCCTCCTGACAGTTCAGACCTTGCTTCCTATGACTTTTGATTGTTCTTCAAGCTGAAGGAGAACCTCAAGGGCTGTCAATTTGAAAATAGTGAAAGGTTGAAGGCTGTGATAGGGGTCCTGGACTCTTTCACTCTGGAGACCTTCACAAAGTGACTGAAGCAGCACAACAAATGTAAATTAAGTCAGAGAATTCTACTTTAAAGAGATGAGAATTTTGTATTTCTTTGTAATTAATACGTCTTTCCTGAAAAAGTTTCAAAACTTCCAGAATGCACCATGTATATATTGCTAACTTTTTATTTAGACATACAAGATGTTAACTCTCGTCTTTTTTCATACCTCATGCCAAAACTTGCACTTTGGATAGAAGCTATCTTCATTCAACAATGAATATCTGAAACAACTTCCTAAAACTGAATAAACTGCTTGGAATTTTATGTTGATGACAGCAGACAAAATTGGCCCATCAGTTGCTTGTTGGCCAATGGCATTCATGATTGATGCTGAAAATATCTAATGCCATAAACCTTCTAAACTACAGCAAGCCAATTGTATATCCAAATGTCGAAGCAAATATATGAAGTAGAGTTAATTATTAGGCTAAATAAACAACATCTGCCATGTGTGTTATGAGTTACGCCTCACTAGTCTCACTGACTTGACCCAACTAAGTCATTCTACTTTGTAATATGGTTAATTTTCTCAATTCCAACAAATCACTGGCATGTATTTGATGGACCTTAGCAAGGTGAAAGTTAAAAACGATAGGGTCTGGACTTTTAATATAAGGAATGCCTTCAAATCAGGCATTCTACTATTTGTGCCACTCCATACATATTTGCATCTCAGGGCAGGAGATGACAAGACCAAATGTTAAACTGCTGGTGTAGGAGATACAAGTTCATGCATCTTTTAACTTTGATCTTGCAGATACACGGCCAAAGACATTCGATTTGTGACCACCCTAACGTTTTTGTAATTCTAAGAGTACATCGTTTGATATTCAGGTTTTTGGTTTACTTTTAGTCTATTTTACAGGAGTGATTTGGTTGCTATATTTTGCATGTGAAGTGACTGTATAGAGGTTTTACTCATTGCACTGCATTGACTCACACAAATTTATATCCTCTACATTGTGTCCTTTGGTAAAAATCATTGACTTCTAAACTGTCCCACTCAGCTACGCCTTACTGGAAATTTCACTCAGGTACAAAAGTCACAGATGTCATGACAAGGTGGATGGACATACACTAGTTGTGGATGGTAGCTAGAATACAGGTGGGTGATGGTCGGATAGGCATGCAATGGAAGTAGATAGTAGTGACAACAGAGGTGGGTGATGATGGAATGAACATATGGTGTTACTAGATGTAGATATATAACACCATAGTACTAGCTAGAGAGATCTACACATGTAGAAAGAATATTTAAACTGAAGTTTTTACAGTTACTCTCATTATTGATGATGTTGTTGATGATGATGGTGATGATATAAATTAAAAACTCTAATTACTTGTTTCTTCATATACGCCTTTATACTTCTTCATGGTCTCTGATAACTGGAATAAAAACAATTCAAGATGGATTACAATATAGCAATAAGGATTGTAGCATAGTGAAGGTGGTGATTCTGCTGCAATATCTTGTAGTGTAGTGGTAGTAGTGGTGATGGTTTTGTAGCATAGTGGTTGTGGTGGCTGCAGTATAATGGTAGTTGGTAAAGTGTAATGATGTTTATTCTAGTATAGTGGTAGTGGTTGCAGTATTGTGGTGGCAGTTGTTGTAGTATGGTGATGTTGGCGGTAGTGTAGTTGTAGTGTTGTAGTTCAGTGTTTGGTATAACAGTGGCTATATAGCGGGTGTAGTTCCACAGAAATTGAAACAAATGTACTGATTGGATTAGCCTTTTGAATACGAAGCGAGTGCAACATGTCAAGAAGTTCAAACAAGCTTTCACAGTGAACCATAAGCAGATGGCACCATCAGTAGGAATAATGATGATTTTGTTTACAAACAGTGAATACATGTCAAGTTGAGATAAAATACAAACTCATTCATACAAATATATGCATGCACACATACACATGCATGCACACATACACATGCATGCACACACACACACACACACATGATGAGCATCTTCAGTTTCCATCTACCAATCTTATTATTAATAAGGTGGTAAACCAGTAGAATTATTAGTACATCAAGCAAAATGCTAAGCAGTATTTCTTCTGACTCATTAGACTCCAAGTTCAAATTCCACCAAGGTTGACTTTGCCTTTCATCCTTTTGGGGTTAATAAATGCCAGTTGAGTATTAGGGTCAATATAATCAACTATCCCACTTCTTCAAAATGTCAGGTCTTGTGCCTCTATTAAAATTATTATTATCATTATTATTATTATAATTATTTAAGGTGGTGAGCTGGCAAAGTCGTTGGTGCGCTGGGCAAAATGCTTAGTGGTATTTCGTCCATCACTACGTTCTGAGTTCAAATGCCATCCAGGTTGACTTTGCCTTTCATCCTTTTGGAGTTGATAAACTAAGTACCAGTTGTGTACTGGGGTCGATGTAATTGACTTAACCCTTCCCCCAAAATTTCAGTGCCTACAGTTGAAAGGATTATTATTATTATTATTATTGAGTGACACTGGGGTAAAATATATGAAGCCCATTATACCCATCATGACTACCCGTCTGATAAGGGTACACCAAGCACATGCTTCACAACCATATGTGCGTGACATGGTGATCTCATATCAAGATAAACAGCGCATGACCTTGCAGGTGGGGCCCAGTTAGAATTTTCTTCAGGTTGAGTAGCCCATCATGCTCAAAAGGTTTGTTTAATGATGTTGAGCAAAATACCAATGTTTCCAAGGGTGAATTATTCAAGCCCTAAAGAATTCCTCTCAACATATGGCTATGATGCTCCCCCACTACTTCTGCTCATGATCAGAGATGCACATATCGTCAGCCACTAAGGGTCATGCTCAACTGGTTATGGTCAAACAACTGACAAGCAAATCTGTGGTATTAAGCACAATATTTGCTGTAGCCCATCTTTTATGCCAAGACAAAACAATGTACATGATAACACTTTCACTCAATTAAGATCAGAAGCCATGAGAGCCACTACCTGGTATTGTTATTATTATTATTATTATTAATGCTATACTTACAGGCTTTTTTATCTTTTTGGAAAAAATCTTCTCTCGTTCTATCAACAATTGGGTCTCCCTTTGAGGATTAAATATTGCCTCATCACAAAGTGATGGATATAGTTCTTTTCCATATAATGTAAATGACTCTCTTCTTACAGATGTAAAAGATCTTTTGGGAGATGCTTTTACCAAATACTTGATCCTAGGTAATTTTATTTTATCTTTAGGTTCTTTAGCACTACCAAATGACTTTTCCCATGTCACTCTATATAGCTCATCACTCATTGGAGCTAACTGGACATCGTCTATATATTTCAATCTTTCCATTGCTTTCTTGTGTTTTAATTCATGTTGAGCTCTACTGAATTGCTGATAGTCAAGTAAATATGGTGATATTGAAGATGGCATTACTGCTTTTATTGAGCTCATGTCTGCATCACTCCTAGCAACTAACTTTTCAGGAGTCCGAGATTCCATTGAATATTCCTCAGATGAAGGCTTCTTTTTTGTTTTCCTTTTGATCTGTTGTTCTAAGTCAAGCAACCACTCATCATCAGAAATTTTCTTTCCACGTTTCTTTGAAACTTTATCCTTCCTTGTAAATTCAGCTCCAGGCTCCAATATTAATCCTTCTGTTAGCTCTTCTAAGCTTAATGCTTCTTCTTCTTCTTTTTCACTTTCACTTTCCTCTTCACTAAATATTTCTTTCATCTGGTCATCTTTTCTGCCCATTTCCCTCATTTCTTTCCTCCATTCCAAATCTAATTGTTTCCTTAACAATTGTTCTTGTTTCTCAGCAATTAGGTGTTGCCATTCTTTGTCTGAGTAATTTTTGTCTTCTGAAATTGGTAGGAATTTCTCTTTTAATAAGGGTGGCATCAAGGAGCTCGGTGGTTTTCTTACTATTGCTTCATAAGGTTTTTTCATTGGAAAACTTGGTTTAAATTCTTCATCTTTTTCATGTGGTTTATCAGATAACGTAACTAATCTAATATTAGCCAGAGCAGATATTGATGGCTCCATTGATTCAAACACAGGATTCTCTTTATGTTGAGCCCACATTTTATACCTTTCACATGCCATTGCTCTTTCTTCTGAAGCTGAAACTATCCGTTCTGATTCTTTTACCCACTTAGCATCTGTAAGTGCTGCTTCTCTCTTTTTCTGTTTTGTCATGAGGTCATAGATCAGTTTACGATTTTTTTGAATCGTCAACTTAATTTCCTTTCTACTGCCTTTTGTTTTAATAAGGTTACGTAATTCCATTTCACTTTCTGATAAAAGTTCAGCAATCTCTTCCAAGGGTTCTAGATCAACACTTCCCTTACCAGGAACCCGTTTTTTTGATGGCATCAAACTCTCTATTTCCTCATCTTCTGCAATGTAAATCAAAGTTTATACAAGTGTAAACTATTTGTGATATAAACCATTGTTAATGTAAACAGTTGATGATGTGGGACATTGTTAATATAAAGCCAATTGTAATATAAAGCCAATTGTAATATAAAGCCAATTGTAATATAAAGCCAATTGTAATAGAAAATATAGTTGAGAAAGCAAAACACATGATTATACTTAGATCAATCATATGTACAATATTTGGTCAACAAAATGAAACAACACTAATGGTATCAAACAATACATTAGATCCCTCATGAACTATGTCAAGCCTACTTGGACCCCCAGTTTTTCTGTAGCATACCTCAATAAATTATGAACAACATACAAAATCACTTCATACATAATCAAAGTTTATGTACAAACCAGTTACACAATGAATGAAAATATTAAAAAAAGTGAACAGTTTGCTGTTGTAACTTCAGACACCATAGTTCGTTCTGCTAGCCATGGAAAACTAGACCTGATAGAGAAAAACTGAAATTATATTTGTATTTAGGAGGCAACATCACTTAAGAATTCGTTGAAATATTCCAGGCACCAGATAAAACATTTTTTTTGTTGCCCATCATTGGATCTCTGAACTCCCACAGCAATTTTCAGTTTCTTTTCTTTTATTCTTTTTCTAAAGCTTGGTTTGAATCCTTCAAAATTACTTGTTGCATATTTTTCATACATGTACCCATAATCAGTTTGTCTGCGATCATATAATCTCCATCCTTGAATCTACAGTCTATTGATTCCTATTTTAATTCTACCATAAAAACATCATGTTATCAGTAAATATTAAACCTCTACAACACAATGCATTAACCGATTTAAACATTTATTAACCATCAGGTCCATCGATGAAATACTTTAATTTCATTGGTTAATTTGCTTAGATACAAGTCTATATGAGGTGCATTAAAAAAGTGTCCACCTTTATTTGTTCCTGCTAAAACTAATACCATTTGGGAAAAATCATTCAGGTAGGAAGTGATGCCAACCTTCCCACACGTGCATGAAAATTTTCATGTCAGTAGGCCACGTCAGTTCCTGGCTGTTATGCCTTGAGTACAAATATGTAGTACATGCTCACTGGATTTTCATTTCTATACAAGATGACTAAATGCATCGAACAGAAGCCATAAACCCATGCCTCATCACCAGAGATTATAATGTTTCTAAAGCCTGAGTCATAGTTTACTCAGTCCAGTATGTCCTGAGTGATTTCCATGTGGAGTTGTTTCTGCTGCTCCACCAGCATCTTCAGGACAAATTTCCTCTGCTAAAGGTACACAAGAGCCAGGTAGTGGTTTCAAACTGACCAATATGTTCCTACAGCACAAAGATGGGGGAATCACTACACCATGTATGACTCATCCTGAATTCTCAACTTATCTCCATACAATGTTATGATTATCTCACACAGCATACCCCCCCTCGTTCTACACTTTCCTCCATACAACATGTAAAGGCAAATATCAGACAACATATTCTGACATCTATATGACCCCCACCATACAATATACTTGGGTTACCATATGCCTTAACTTCTACATAACACCCCATACATGTTTTGTCTATAGCACATGACATTCTCTCACTAATATACTCCACCCCATGCAATATATTTTGACTATCATTCACAGTATACCCTAATTTCTACACTATGCTCTACATTATACTTTCTAAATGTTACTCCTCAGTCCTGGCGACATCTGCTACATCTCTTTACCATATATAACATACCATTAGAGGATATTATAACCATAAAAATGAAAATCTGCTCAAACATAGAATTTTCTGAAAGGTAAAAATATTCTAAAATTTAATTGTGATTATATAAATTCTACCAAAATATATTACAATTTTATACATTCCAAGACAGTATACTATAAAAATATACCTTTTTCTTTTGATTTTGCTTTTTCTTTTTTGAGTGGCTTTCTTGGTATTTGTGGTGCAGCACCTATTAACAAACACAATGCAATAATATTTCCAGTTGGGTTGATACCTACAGTTAAACAACTATACACATTTCTCTGGTCAATACGATTGATGTATGGCTCAAAACTAGTAGGTGCATTGCAATATTTGTCAGGGAAACATGAATTGCAAAGTCATTGAAACTTTTAGACTTGCAAGTATAGTTGGAAGCAGTAGATTATCCATTTTATGGTATCTGAAGAAATTTAATTGTAATGGTGAGAAGAGAGTACATTAATGAGGTTTTAAAAGATGGCATAAAATTGGTGGAGCTCAAACAAGTTAGCTGAGTTGAAGTACTAGAGGGTGCAGGATATTGGGGGGTGTTGGTGTGGTATTAGATATATCTGGGTTGTTCCAATGAGGCAGTGGTTGTATGTTCTAGTAGGTGGAGAGATAGAGTTTGGTATAGATTAGATTTGGAATTGAGAAAAAGACTGAGTTGAAGAGGGTTGAAGATTGCAAAAGATTTGGTTTCTGTACTGACAACATTGGTATGGGATGAGTGAAGAGAGAGAGAGAGCTATGAGGAAATGTGAATATTGAAGTCACTGGCACTGATAACTTTCGAGAGGGGGTGAAGTAAGTGAAATCTCCTCAATACAAGAGATGTGCTCAGGATTTGAGGAGTTAGGAGTATGACAGAGGACACAGATATATATGTGTGGATGCAAGGGAGGGAGACTTTAACCCAGAGTAACTGGAGGTCATTATTTTTGATATCTTAGTGAGAGAGGCACATGATAGGGAGTGGAGTCTATGTAAAGATAGACATCACTTTTCAGGATAAAGTCAGAACAAATAGTGTGACCTGAACAACTGACATGGTTTGGAGATATGGGTTTGTGACTCAGAGAGGAATATATGTGGTTTCCATGTAGGAGATCTAGATAGGGACAAATTACATGGATATTGGAGAAAAGGAGGGAAAATTGTCCAGAGGTTTACTAGTAATTGGCATTTCAAGGAAGAACAGAGGGCATTGCACACAGAAAGGGAAAGTATTTTTGCAAACATCCAAAAGCCCAATGGAATTCAACACCATTATAATCAGTAATATAGACTCTGTTGGTTCATACATTTGATATGTTAATTAACGGCGCATCTAAAATGCATGTCTCATTAAACAGCATCATCATCATTTAAAGTACATTTTCCATGCTGACCCAATTAAGCACAATGAATAGCCAACTTCATTAAAAATAAATGGGGAAATACCAGAAAAAATTACCACAAAACAGTGAACATTAATACCAAATATAAACTACAAATAAAACTAAAAGTAAAATGGCATATAGAGTAATTAACAGCATCAATAACATTTACATACCACATCCATGTCATGACAACATTCATAAATAAATTATTCATTCTACGTACCCTTATTGTATATTTTTGGAAAGTCAGCTATCAACAATCATGCACAAAAAAGAAATTTAATGAAAATACATGATGTTAATTCCTTCTTCCTATAAGACACCCCAAAAGTAATAATGAATTATATAAGACAGGGGTTTTCAAACTTTTTGACTTGTGGACCCCTTTATATTTCAGGCTTTACCTTAGGGACCCCCTTATAAACACTTATGAAATTTATACATAAATATTTGCTTAAAATAACATATATTTTTACATTTATTTATTTAACAGTATTTAACAAATAGGTTTATTGTCAATTAAAAGATTTCGGTTAAAAAACATATATAAAATCAAATTGCCCATAAAAAGTATTTGCTGTCCACGGACCCACTGTCTTGTCCTTGCGGACCTCCTGTGGTCTGTGGACCACAGTTTGAAAACCTCTGATATAAGACACCCCAAAGTAATAATGAATTATCTAAAAGCTCAGGACCAGACAAAATCACAATCATACTTCTAAAACAACCAGGGCCTGAAGACTGAGTAGGCACTAACACTGATGTGTACTCATGTGTACTCATGTGTACTCATGTGTACTCATGCTAAAACCGTTGAAATCTTAGAACCAGGAAGGTGGGGGAAAACTCATGACTTTAAGGCTTATCAAAAACTTCAGTAAAGGTACAATATCATACAGACCCAATGCCATCATGCAATCCTAAGCACACACCATCCTTGACATCATTAACCTATGTATCTCCATATCAAAATTACACAAAACAGATTCAGCCCATTACACGTAATCACCACAATAGTCACAAACCTAACAGAAGTTACATGATGTCTGCAACACAAAAAATATCTCACATGTATCATTCAAAATACTAATGACATCAGCAAAACTTTTGGTTCTATTCTCAGTTATCCACTCACTCGAAAAATAGCATCTTAAGAAACAACACATAACACTGTTTTTCACAAATTAACTATGAAGTCTCCAAGTCCAGTGTACAACAAAAAGCATTTCTAAAACTTGCAACTTCCAGAATGATGTCCTTTTGGGATCTGTTATCTCATCTGCACTTTTCAACCTACACTTACACAAGCTTTTCACACTTCAACAAAACATGTATGCACACTCATGGATAGGTGACATCATACTGATATCTTCCCACCATTTTCTCTAGACACTGCACCAACCCAAAATCAGTCACCAGGAAATCTGACTCTACAATATTACTCTACAATATTACTCTACAATATTACTCTACAATATTACTCTACAATATTACTAGCAGCTAGCAAATCCAAATTTTTTTTTGTGTGTGCCAATAACACTACAGAATATCAAATAAAATTAACCATCACATTCAACAATATAAGCATTTCACAACATACATCATCATCATTTAACGTGTGTTGTCCATGCTGGCATGGGTTGGACAGTTTGACCAGGGCTGGTAAGCTGGAAGCCTGCACCAGACTCCAGTCTGGTTTGACATGGTTTTCTACAGCTGGATGCCCTTCCTAATGCCAACCACTCCGAGAGTGTTATGGGTGCTTTTACATGCCACCAGCATGGATGCCATTTGCATGACACCAGTATCTGCCACAACTGTGATTTTGCTCGGTTTGATGGGTCTTCTCAAATTTTTGCTTGGCTAGATGGATCTTCTTTTAACATAAGTTAAAAATATTAGGACTTACACATATATCTATAGCATTCACAATACACCTAGAAGACAATACAGACAGCAAAATTCCACATCCTTTCGGGGTTGATAAATTAAGTACCAGTTGCATACTGGG
>NC_068982.1:185472410-185474299 GCF_001194135.2 Octopus bimaculoides | reverse complement strand
GGGTTGATAAATTAAGTACCAGTTGCATACTGGGGTTGATCTAATCGACTGGCCCCCTTCCCAAAAATTTCAGGCCTTGTGCCTAGAGTAGAAAAGAATACATTAGATCCATCGTGGTCCATTATAAGTTCTGCTTAGTCCTCAGTTTCTCCAAAGTATGCAAAGTAGTGCTCTTTTGTACCATCAGAATGTGCTCAAAGACAACACTCAAAGACCACCTATACACAAATGAAACAAAAGTACTAAAATAAAGGACCATTTGAATTTGCAAGGAGCACAGTTTGTTGTAACAGCAAACTTTAACTACAACAGACCCTGTCACTACATGAAAAACCACCTGTAAATAACCAAACACATATACAACATTTAAGACTAACACTGCTACACTATCATTAAAACACTGTCTTTTCCACTCACTCAAGACAAAAAACACTTAGGAACTGAAATAGTTATGTCAAGAACTTCATTGGACCCAAACATTACTGTACAAATACAGAAGAACAATAACCAAGTCCATCTTAGTCACCTCACTGCTAAAATCACTACCAGAATTTAAGAATGTACAGCCCTCTCTAGTGGGCAATGAAAAGAGAGTAAGTGGTTCAGGCTGTTATACTGCTTCCCATATGATTCATTACATGTTGAAGTATGCAACATGGTCCTCAGCTAGATAAAGGCAATACAACATATCTACTTGCTATACTGTGACTAACACTTACTATAAGCTCTCACTCCTACCCTACACCTTACATGATATGTTCTCAACCTTGCATTGCACCCAGCACACTCTGTAAAGTGGTTGGCATAAGTAAGGGCATCCAGCCATAGAAACCATGCCACAACAGACAATTGGAGTCTGAACAGCTCCCCAGCTGGCCAGCTCCTGTCAAATAGTCCAACCCATGCCAGCATGGAAAATGGATGTTAAATGCTGATGATGACATTCTCCAAACTACAGCAGTATCATGCATAAGATTTCCTGAAAAATCAATTATGGATATTTCTGATATAAAAAAATATGCTGAGATTGAAATATAAATAGGGAAATTTTACTAAATATTACAAAATTTTACTAAATTACAAAAACTTCCAGTAGAATATAACATCAAATATACCTTGCACTGCAATTCCTTGACTTTCTCCAGACAGTGTTAGTGGTGATTGTGCATCTCTTTCTTTTATAATTGGAACTAAATAAATAGAAAATGATAACATTAACAGAATGTGTTATACTTGTAGTTATTAGTATTAGAAGAACGAGTGATTAATTCCTTATACAGGGTCTGGAGAGATATGATGGTGATTGCAAAAAGAAGTTCTTTCCTTCTCTTCTTCACCATACAAACCATATACTAGTTGATATACGACACATCAAATAATAAGCCCTATTTACAAAACTGTATACTATACATGCTCTAATTGCAACATTGCACACCACACATCATGACTAAATTTCTAACCTTTCCATCCACAATATACCAGATTTTGCACACAGTACACTTCACATGTCCTAATTGTTATCTTTTACTCAATACATCATATCCAATATGTGCCACCTGCACAGGAGCCAGTCCAGCTGCACATATATATATATGTGTGTGTGTATATATGTATATATGCACATGTGTAGGCATATGTCTGCCTATTCGAATATATATATATATATATATATATATACAGGGTGTGGCAGAAGTAGTGCCCCTTTGTATTTGAATTTTCTTGTTTCTAATTGAGTTATTTTCTTTTACTTCCTAAAACTTGTGTGATTTTTTTTTCATTAGTTTATTATTCGTTTGTTTAAGTAATGCAATAAGTTTGTGTTCAATAAAAAATTATTTAATAAACATTTACATACTATGAAAGTTATTAAATGCATAAGGGGCATTACT
>NC_068982.1:185468089-185471829 GCF_001194135.2 Octopus bimaculoides | reverse complement strand
GACACGAGGTTTTTCGAGCGAGATGAGCGTGGCCGTTGCCAGTACCGCCTGACTGGCCTTCGTGCGGGTGACACGTAAAAGCACTCACTACACTCTCTGAGTGGTTGGCGTTAGGAAGGGCATCCAGCTGTAGAAACTCTGCCAAATCAGATTGGAGCCTGATGTAGCCATCTGGTTTCACCAGTCCTCAGTCAAATCGTCCAACCCATGCTAGCATGGAAAGCAGACGTTAAACGACGACGACGTTGAGGTCCATCAGAGCACACTGTTTAACTCTCTTTCATTTATCACAGTCCTCAATGCCAAAGCAGAGAGTTTAAGACTGGTTGTCTGTGGGAACTTTTTTATACTGATGACCTTGTTCTTAGTGCAGATTCTGTGAAAGACATGGAGAAGAAATTCCAGTCATGGAAGCAAAACATGGAATTGAATGACCTTAAAGTAAACTTAGCCAAGAGTAAAGTTATGCTAAACAGAAGAGAAAACAAGACACTGCAACCATCCAGGAAATGTGTCTGTATTCCATATACAGAAAAGTGATCAGTGCAAGCAATGGACTCCTAAGTAGTGTTGAGTTCACAACCAGGCCAACAGATATCCTTCATATCTGGCAAATACTTGAGAGCATTCAGCACAAAGAATCCTGGAAATGGAGTCTATCAACAGTTCAGGAGACTCCCTAGAAGTGGTCAATAGCTTTTGTTACCTAGGTGTTCTAATTAGTAGTAGAGTGAGTGTTCTGAAAGCAAAATAGCCAGAGTAAGTATGGGTGGGTAAAAAGTTCAAGGAGTTACTACCTCTGCTTGCTGACAACTAAATGTCTTTCCTTGCAGGTGAAGGGCAAACTGTTTGTGTGTGAAGTACAATGCTACATGGTAATGAGACCTCGACCAGTATGCAGATGATACGTGAAGGCTAGAAAAGAATGCAGTGAGCATGCTCCACTGAATTTGTAATGTTAGTGTCGATAAATGACTGTACAAATGATCTGAGAGAAAAACTGCATATAGCAGGAATTAGATGCACTTTGTAAGAGAGAACACTAAGATGATATTTGTATGTGATGTGCATGGATGATGATAGCTGCATAAAGAAGTGATGAGTACTAGAATTTGATGGAACCTGTGGAAGAAGAAAACCTAGGAAGGCATGGGACAAGGTGGTGAAAAATTGATTTCAAAATGCTGAAGCTCATTAAAGAGATGACAGGAGACTGCAATGATTGACAATATGCAATGCTGCAGAAAACCTGTTCTTTCAGGCAAACATGGCAGAGAGAACACTAACAAAGAAAGAGGCAAGGGTACTTTTGATGCATCAACTCACAGCTCTCCCACCTTACTCTTGAGATGTTTTAACTATATTCATCCTCTCCCCTCTCTGCTCACCCCTATGGTACATTCCAGTTTCATTATCTCTTACTCTCCTTATTATATTCATCTACCCTTCTCCCCCAGCCTCTTCCTGTCACCATCTTCTTCCAGAGCTTCTCTGTCACCTCAACACTCATCCCCCCCCCTCTCTGCACTCCACACAGAGAGACTGGACATCCACTCTTTTCCTTCAGTCTCTCCAGATCTTTGTCACCCTCCTTTCTTTCTCTGTCTCATGCCTCCTCCCTCACATTCCACCCATGTTCATTCCTCCTCTACAGCCCCATCGTCCTTCTACCTTGTTCCTCTCACTCTCTTTCCAACTAATCCCTGACACTACTCTTTCCCTTGTCCTTCCCCTACACCTCCTCTGTTCTTCATTAACAACTCTGTTACTCTCCTCACAACTATGTCCTCATAACAATAAACTTGTTCCTCTCGTCATACACCACCCTTTCATCACTTTATTTAAAATCTCCACCCTCTCATTTCTTCTTTCAGTATGGTAGTTCTTCAGTCTCGCCAACTACAAAGCACCTCATTAATGCTGGTACCATGAAAAAACACTCAGTACTTATTCTATCAGTCTCTTTTGCCAAACTGCTAAGTTACAGGGATGTAAACACACCAACACCAGTTGTCAAGTGGTGGAGGGGGGACAAACACCAACACAAAGACACACACACACACACATCAATATATATATATATATATATATATATATATATGGTGGCCTTGTTTCAGTTTCCATCTACCAAATCCACTCACTTTGGTCAGACTGAGGCTATAGCAGAAAACATTTGCCCAAAGGTGCTGTGCAGTGGGACTGAACCCAGAACCATTTGGTTGGGAAGCAAGCTTCTTACCACACATATGTCATATAAATGTCATATAAATGTCATATAAATGCACCTATAAATGTCATAATCTGTCCAATGTATGCAACACAAGTCCAAATAATTACAAATACAATATACCTTGACTTTTATACTACGTCCCATTCAACATTTTCTGACATAAATATACCATGGCTTCCAAATTACACTCCATTACAACCAAGAGTATATATTGTGGGTGTGCTAGGTGAGTACTGCACACACAACCAAAATGATAAATCATAGATATTAAAGCTCACTAAGTAATATAATCATGAACCATAGAGGAGAAACTAATTTTTCTATTTCTCTTATAAAATGTTATGGTAGTTGTTTTGTCCGAGTACTGCATGGTCTATGCCATTCTCTATGACACTAGGTGAATGGTGGGATAATGGGAAGGTAACAAAAATAAGGACCAACAGGTAATCAGCATTCCACCTGCATGCATCCTGTGTTTGTTTGTTTTCATAGTAAGATGTTGGATGTAAAAATTTGTTGAAAATTCATTAACCAAAACTGATTTTCTGTATAACAGTTCTGTCCTTGCAGTTTCATTATATAGTGTTGTAACTTATTTTCAAATCTAATCATACACAGAAACAATGATTAAGTCAAGTCCAAGTTCTTACCTAATCTTCATAGGTTTATAAAATCTCAGGAAGAGATAGAGTAGTAACATATACTTAACAGTAGATGAGTTGCCACATCAAAGTGGCAGTTGAATGTTACTACTAATTTAACCCCAGGCAGATTGTCTGCCAGCTGGTTTTCAATGCAGAACGTTGCATAGAAAACCAGCAAAATATCTCATTACAATTCACCTGCATTTAGCAGCTCTGACTTGTCACTCACTTCCACTATATGTTTGTTGTTTTAATTTCCCTTGACCAGATTGATCAATGTGAAACACAATGCATTTTGTTATATGCAAGATAAGATTAGTTAAGTGTTAAGAAAACAAAATGAACTTCAAAATACAGAAGACAAACAGAACCACTAAGTAGAAACATTACAGTAAGAAAGTAGAAACATTACAGTAAGAAAGTAGAAACACTGTTGGATAATTTGGAAAACTTCAAACTATTTTGTAAAGCATTATGTGACAAATGCTAAAAAAAAGAGAAACAGAATGATTCCAGCTCATGTTGATTGATTTAGAAAGTAAACCTTATAAAATGAAACAAATTCAGCAGCTTGAAATGTTAAAGTGTTACTCACAAGAAAATGTATTTATACAAAGACTTGCAGCATTCTATCTATTGATATTTACTGTTATAGACAACTTGTCATACAACATATTCAGACTACCATCTGTATATTAAATATGCAGAACGTTTCTGGGGAACTTCCCTCAGTTCTATTCTTGATATACATAATTTATATCAATACATTCCTGTATATATATATATATATCATCATCATCATCATCATCGTTTAACGTCCGCTTTCCATGCTAGCATGGGTTGGACGATTTGACTGAGGACTGGTG
>NC_068982.1:185467425-185468079 GCF_001194135.2 Octopus bimaculoides | reverse complement strand
TGTAGCCATCCGGTTGCACAAGTCCTCAGTCAAATCGTCCAACCCATGCTAGCATGGAAAGCGGACGTTAAACGATGATGATGATGATATATACTAGCAGAGATACCTGGCCTTGCTCAGTGTTAAAATGGCCTAGTTTTTTTTTATTGTTTTACTTGTTTCAGTCATGTGACTGCAGCCATGCTGGAGCACCACTTTGGTCAAACAAATCGACCACAAGATTTATTTGTTGTAAGCCTAGTAATTATTCTATCAGTGCCTTTTGCTGAACTGCTAAGTCATGGGAATGTAAGCACAGCAACATCAGTTCTCAAGCAATGGAGGTGGGTACAAACACAGACACACACACACAAATATACACATATATACGACAGTCTTCTCTTAGTTTCTGTGTACGAAATTCACTGACAAGGCTTTGTTCGGCCTGAGGCTATAATATGTGTGTGTGTGTGTGTGTGTGTGTGTGTGTATGTATATACTGTATATATAAAGAATAAAATGTTTTGAATGGTACAACAATGCACTATAACACAAACAATAGGCTATATACCTGTTGTAATTTAACCATCCATCGTCTGATAATATTTCAGAATAAAATTCCTTCCTCAGATATCCCTAGGAATTGATGGAGTTGCTGCTATAATTGGTTTTCTA
>NC_068982.1:185465990-185466662 GCF_001194135.2 Octopus bimaculoides | reverse complement strand
GTCCGCTTTCCATGCTAGCATGGGTTGGACAATTTGACTGAGGACTGGTGGACCAGGAGGCGACACCAGCTCCAATCTGATTTGGTAGAGTTTCTACAGCTGGATGCCCTTCTTAATGCCAACCACTCCGAGAGTGTAGTGGGTGCTTTTACAAGCGACCTGCACAGGAGCCAGTCCATCGGCACTGGCAATGATCTCGCTCGAATGTCTTTTCACGTGCCACTGGCACAAGAGCCAGGAAGGCAACGTTAGTAACGATCAACGGCCACGCTCGAAATGGTGTATTTTATGTGTCACCTGCACAGGATATATATATATATATATATTACTCTTTTTTTACTCTGTTACTTGTTTCAGTCATTTGAGTGTGGCCAGGCTGGAGCACTGCCTTTTAGTTGAAGAAATCGACTCCTGGACTTATTCTTTGTAAGCCTAGTGATTATTCTATCAACATTTTTGCTGAACCGCAAAGTTACATGGGCATAAACACACCAACATCGGTTTCTAGGTGATGGTGGGGGGAACAAACACAGACACAAATGCACACATACACATATATATATATATATATATATACATACAAAGATATAAATACATACACATATATAGGGTTTGGTTGACTCCAATATCCTTCATAACCTTTATATACATACATATATATATACACACACA
>NC_068982.1:185465381-185465706 GCF_001194135.2 Octopus bimaculoides | reverse complement strand
AGTATCATATCACATTACAATAGAGATGTTATTGTTTCACTTGTGACAAGTAATACTGAAACAGTGTAAGAGATAAGAGATTGCTCCAGACTCGCATTAGGCAAGAAGTTGAAAATTTTTGGGCCCATGACACTGCAAGGACCTTAAGTAAGGCATGTGTAAAATTTGAATGAAATCGGTTGGGTAGTTCTCAAGTTTTAGTGATGCACACATACAGACTCATATTCTCACTTTCCGTATTCCCGAGCGTCATACTAATATATACTTTTGTTATTTACACCACCTGTCCTCGTCTGTTGTCATTATTTGTATATTCTCCCATATA
>NC_068982.1:185461224-185465371 GCF_001194135.2 Octopus bimaculoides | reverse complement strand
CCTCGTCTGTTGTCATTATTTGTATATTCTCCCATATATATATATATACACACATATATATATATATAAACAATATATGAGTATATGCATATATATACATATACATGTATGTACATACCTTCATCTACATTTACATATAGATACATATCTGGGTACATGACGTTGCAAAAGAACATGGACAAAAAGATAAACAAGGTTCAACAAACAAGCAGGCCACATAGAGAACATATCCTTCATCAGCTGCCACCATTAAAACACCGGCGTTTCGAAGAGTTAGGGCAGTACGCATTGTTAAAATGGTTCTTCCCACGAACACAAATTAAATTTTTTTTTTTTTTCGTGGAGGATAGTGGCGGACAGAAAACAAGACAGGAAAACGAAACGGTGAATAAACAAACAAGCAAAAAGGCTGTACAGCCAGACGTGAAGTGTGTATGTATTGAACGCTGTGAAGCACGAACTGGAGAGGCGAAGAAGTCCGTGCGAGCTTGGGGATTCCAAGAACGAAAAGAAATAACAACCGGACACACGTGACCAGCGCCGGGTAGGGAGAAAGAGT
Source organism: Octopus bimaculoides (assembly GCF_001194135.2). Taxonomy (NCBI): domain Eukaryota; kingdom Metazoa; phylum Mollusca; class Cephalopoda; order Octopoda; family Octopodidae; genus Octopus; species Octopus bimaculoides. The sequence continues at coordinate 185,464,812 of NC_068982.1, read as the reverse complement.
AGCAGAGGGAGAAGAAGGGGAGGAAGTAGAATAAAAGTGATTAACGAGAGGTAGAGAGGGAGAGAGATAGTAGTAGTGACAGTGGGAGGCGAAGGACGAGCAGTGAGAGATATATATATATAGAGAGATAGTAGTGACAAGGAGAGGCGAAGAACAGTAGGGGGAAGAATGAGAGGGGGAGATATATATAGAGATAGATATAGAGATGGAGAGAGTCGCGTTAGAAAAATAGTTCCAAACTTACTGTGTAAAGGTAACGCGTGCGTTCTGTCGTGTGATACAAACAATATATGAGCAAATGCATATAGAGTGATTTTGAGGTGATGTACTGATATATATACCCACACACATACACATACACATATTAATCCTTTCAAGTTTTACCAGTAAAACCTTAACATGTTTGTTGCTTTCATCAGTTAGATTTAAAGATCAGATCCACTCTTATCTGCATTGTCTTTATTTTCCAAAATTTTCTATAAAATATTCTGAGATTTAAATATAATGAAATTTTACAAGATTTATGTGGTTGTAAGGAGGCATAAATAAAGGTTACTCTTAACACGAGATGTAATCAGAAACAGTAAATCCAAGTGTCAGGTCACACGCTTTCTACCCAAGCTCCTGGCCAGAAAAGAACTATTACATTAAAATAATTCCCCAAAACATGTCTGTTTCATTTGACTGACCAGTGAAGAAAAGAGGTTATTTGAACACGCTGCTTCTTGACATGACATCACTTGCGTCTGGTTTCTCGTTCTCATCACCCACCTTCATTCCTCCACAGTTTATTATATAATACTTTTAGTTTTCTAAAAGAACATGACATATAACGCACCTGATTCTACTTTGCCCTTTGTAGTGGTTGGTTCTTCTGAAGCAACTGGTACTCTACCTTCTAGCATATCTGGAGCTTAATAAATAGAATATTAAAATATTAATTAGAGAGAAGTCATGTCTATAGTTGTAGAGTAATCTCACAAATTCTTAAGATCAACAGAGTTGATGTTCAGCTTAAAGATCTGCAAGGAAATATATGAAGAAAAAAATGTGTCCATGGATAAAATTTTGCTATCATGCTAGTAAGAAGTCTCAGTGACTCATTTATATAGAGTCTGGAAATATACAATGTGAGAAAAGGGTACATTAGCTGATACAGTGTATCAGATACAAATGTAGCAATTCCTACACACCACATCATACAGTATTTGTTATTTGCTCCACTGAACATTATGCAATATGTACTTAACTTGTACAGTGCACCATATCATGATTTTTATTGCAATAATTTGCTTGTTAGTCACTGGACTGCAGCGATGCTGGGGCACCAAAGTGAGATTGATGCAAACCAATGACAGCAAGAAAGATATGTGCACAGAGAGAATTTCAGAAGACTAATATAATTTTTATACATACATAATGCACTCCAGCATGGTGTCTATCAACAAGTTTCACTTAGAAACAATGGTCAGCCAAAGGCTTAATAAAAAAGCACTTACCCAAGGGGCTACCCAATGAGATCAAGCCCAGAACCACAACTCATGTGGAGTGAATCTTACACACTGAACTATATTGGCATCTCATTGCTCTATTTTGCACCAGACAATATGTCAATTTCCACACACCATGTCATCAAAGCATACCATACAAAATGTCATCAATGCTTTGCTATCATTGTGGATTCCCTCCATTAAACTGACATAGCTTGTACAGGTGCACAGTGTGCCAAATGTCAGATGTCAAACTGATCACAGAACAATATGAAATGAAGTGTTTTGCTCTCCTTTCCACGCCACATCACCCAGTTCAGGAATCAGAGCTAAGATCTCAGGAACATGAGTACAGCACCCTAACCGCTAGGCCCCATGCCCTCACTGCACACCACATAATACAACAGAAGACATTTTCTGACTATAAAACTCACTTTCATCATCATTACCATCATTTAACGTCCATTTTCCATGCTGGCATGGGTTGGATTGTTTGACAGAAGCTGGTCAGCTGCAGAGCTGCCTAGGTTCCATGTCAGTTTTGGTATGGTTTCTATGGCGGGATGCCTATCCTAATGTCAACCACTTTACAGAGTCAACTGGGTGCTTTTATGCAGCACTAGCATGAGTGTTTTTATGTGGCACCAGCACCCATGAGCCTGCAAGATTAAGAATGCTCAGCTGAAGAGGGGTGCAGGAGACATGCTTGTATGCAAGGACGACCACATGTTTACTTAGATTGATGTGTCTTCTCAAGCACAGCAAACTGCCAGCAATCTTGGTCCCCTCATCTATATAAAAACCTATATATGTCTGACTGCCCCACACCAAATGCAAAATATAATGTCTACTACACACTATACAATGAGTTGTACTCTCGTTTCCTCTCCCTCTCTTTTTTTCTCTCTCTCTCTATCCTTATTGTTCTTCTCTTTTTCTCACTCTCTCTCTCACTGGGTAACCATGTACCCCGCTATAGCAAGATGCCTATTTCTGCCTCTCTATTTCTCTGTCACACTCTAACCTTTCATCATCTGTTACCAGATCACCTCCTCCAATACCCCTTCCATTATAACAAGATACACTAACCCTGCCTCTCTGTACCTCTGTCACATTAACCCTTCATCCTCTGACACAAGTTCCCCTCTTCAAATGCTCCTGCCTCTCTCATAATCCGTTGTCTTGCAAGTTACTTGGTGACCCTGCCAGTGCTGGTGCCATATAAAAAGCATCCAGTCCATACTGTAAAGTGCTTGGTGTTTGGAGGGGCATCCAGCTGTAAAAATCATGCCAAAACTAACCTCGCCTGTGCTAGTGCCACATAAAAAGCACTGAATCCACTCTGGAGAGCAGTTGGTGTTAAGAAGGGTATCCAGCCATAAAATCCTGCCAAAACAGATACAGTAGCCTAGGGTAGTTATTTACCTGGCTGGCTCCAGTCAACCGTCCTACCCATGCATGGAAGACAGACGTTAAACAACGGTGGTGGTGGTGGTGGTGGTGAAGAACCCATACAATGTTTTTATCTCTATACACAATCTAAAATCATTACAGCATTGTATATCTTCAGTAACCAACACATGCAGTATCCTGGCCTCTACTTAACAGTTCATACAACATGAACTTCCTACACCATACATCATACCCTAACAGATATATTACATTCCATAAACTTGTTACAATTATACTATAGCATATACTCCAAAGTTTTTAGTAATTCCTATATATGTTTTGATTACTATGTATAACATGTGGTATGACGTCAGTGTCTGGGGAGGCTGACCGGAAGAGCGAGTTGACCGGAAGGGGAAAAAGGGCAGAGGGAGCCTCGATCGGGGATTCGTGCCCTTTTCGAACGGGGTTGTGGTCAGGACAAGACATGTTAAGCGACGGTCTAGGTTTGGGAGAAGCAGCTGCTATTCCTGGTGTTCTTTGGGTCCGGGCAAGTTTCAAGGATCGGATGCCGCAAGACAGGCTTGCAGTCGAGGAAAAGAAAACTGAGGTAAGGCGATTACATCTACTCGCACGCATACACCACAAGCTATTTCGGCCCCACGTGTAGAAATTCGCCACGATGGCAGCCAAGATTAGAATCGCC
>NC_068982.1:185459977-185460558 GCF_001194135.2 Octopus bimaculoides | reverse complement strand
ATCGTGGGGAAGTTGCTGCCTCTCAGACTTTCCCCGCAACCAAGTAGAGGCGCTGCCCGTGGTCAAAGTCGAGGTCGAGGGGAAGAAGTTCAAGGCCCTTGTGAACACGGGTTGCACGACTACCCTCGTGACGCCAAGGGTGGCGAAGAAATGGGATGGGACGAGTAGCGTCCGGGCGGTCGACAGTAGAGAGATTCGTTGCTGGGGAAGCTCCAGTCTGGAGATAGCGTTACCGAGTGCGGCGCTGAGGCTACTGGTGATTGTGATCGACTATGTGATAGCCGGGGTTAATGTCGTGTTGGGGATGGACGCCATCAACCGTCTTGGTGGTGTTAGGATTGCAGGAGATGACGTCACGTTTGGAAGCGTGGGGGCATCGTGCGCCGTGAGTCGGGACCGCCAGGGAGAGCAGAGCCCCGTCGGAGACAGCGCCGCTTACACCATCGAAGACAAAGATTTTCAGGCGGCGTTTGATGGTCGGAGGTGGACAATAGAGTGGCGATGGAAGGATGAGCTCCCACTACTAAAGAACAGGGTTAGCTGCTACCAGCATACGTTGAAAGGTCACGCCGGTGTCGAGT
>NC_068982.1:185456056-185457496 GCF_001194135.2 Octopus bimaculoides | reverse complement strand
CGTGATCTTTAAGATCAGGTTGGCGTGTGGTATGAAGTCAGTGTCTGGGGAGGCTGACCGGAAGGGCGAGTTGACCGGAAGGGGAAAAAGGGCAGAGGGAGCCTCGATTGGGATTCGTGCCCTTTTCAAACGGGGTTGTGGTCAGGACAAGACGTGTTAAGCGACGGTCTAGGTTTGGGAGAAGCAGCTGCTATTCCTGGTGTTCTTTGGGTCGGGGCAAGCTTCAAGGATCGGATACCGCAAGACAGACACGCAGTCGACGAAAGGAAAACTGAGGTAAGGCGATTACATCTACTTGCACGCATACACCACACAACATACCCTCACTTCTGCACAATATCCTGTAGAATATGTTCTGACGACCAGGTCTTTACAAAATTACATATAACTTACTCTAACAAAACTACATAACATATTTTTGTATCTATACCAAATGATGCATTCTGAATGTTACAGCCTAGTTCAAACTCCAAACTGCAACATTTTATTGAACAGGATATCATAAGCATATAATTGTAAACAAAATTAATCAAGGACTTTCTGATGAGTAAAAATACTCTGATATTTAACTCCGAATAAAGAAATGTTACTAAAAATATTATGGGACTTTAAACTTTTAAGTAAAATATAATGTGAAACATACCTGATGAACTCTGTGTTGGCTTCCACTCTCCTGAAATCGATGGCATTTCTGGCTTTGGTGTTGCAGCCATCTTTTTTCGTTTACCTGAATAGAAGACAATAATATTAACAGCACATGGTGGTTGTTAACTACGGGTATCGTACTATCTCACAAATTTCTGATATCAATGCACCAACACAACAAATCCTAATTTCATCAATGTGCAGTAGTAGTAGTAGTAGTAGTAGTAGTAGTAGTAGTATATGCTGTAACAGCACATTGCTGCACCCAACATTCATTGGTGATTCCCTACTCCTGTTGCATCCTGTACACCACAAATATATACAAATTCCTATAGCGTTGCATAAAGTATAAACATAACATGGTTGCCCTTGTCATTACCTACAGCAATACCACAAGCTTCTTGGCTTGCTTCGGCAGGTTCCGTTGAAGTTTGTGGTGCGTGACCAATTAATGCACTTATCACGAAGTGATATTTTTACTTTTTACTTTTTCCTCTTTTTCTTCTTTTTTCTTTTCTTTTTCTTTTTTCACTCGTGTTTGTATTTTCTTTGGTTTAAGCTTGGTATTTTAATGTAGTTTTGTATTATATATATATACATATATATATATCATACACATGTGCTATATATGTAATTATTAAATTCAAATCTTAACTTTCATGGAATATTTATAAAACAATGTAATTGTTTCAATTGAGATGAAACAAGTAATCCAGTATCTGGATCTGATTGAGTCACTAATGTTATATATATATGTATATATATATATATATATATATATATATATATATATAT
>NC_068982.1:185448568-185455459 GCF_001194135.2 Octopus bimaculoides | reverse complement strand
AAATTTACCAAAATTTAATTTTTCAATAATTTTTCAAAAATCTCTTATTCATATTTACTGTTGAACAGATCTCAAGGATCGAAACCGGTTCTGTAATGTTCTTTATAAAAGTATTTTAGCATTTTCTACTTTGTCTTTTTTCCATATATATCTACTCGTGTGTTCCTCTTCAACCTTTTACACACACACACACACACACACACACACACACACACACACACACACATATATATTACTATCCTTGTTAAATATCTGTTATACTAGTACATATTTTATACTTAAAAGTACATATTTGAAGCATTAGCATGGTTTAACTAATATACTGTCCACTATATAACATATCTTAATTACTGTACTGTATGTCATACTTTATTCCAACTTGTTAATAGACACTAAAATGTAGCTGCAGATGGACATACAGTTGTTCTCATACAGTGTGCTGCATCTTTGGGTTGAACAGAAGTATTCAACAACATTTACAATAGCAACAACAGTGGCTTTATAGTCGCACAAATTTTTAACTATACAAAGTAACTTCTTCAGAATGAAGGAGGATATTCAATTAATATCCAGATTTTCTTTAAAAATCATTTACAGCCATCTTTAAAAAAGAAGAAACACAAAAGCATACATAGCAGATAAGTTGCCTTCAATCATAGAAACTATTGTATAGTGTGCTTTTATCAGGAAAGAAAATTGTGTCTCCACATTAAAATATCTATCAGACATCATTTACATCAGATATTCCCCTGTTAAGAACTTTGCTGGTAAAATACATGAAACTTGGACATTTCTGCTCAGTAATGCCCTTTTTTTTTCTTTTTTTTTTTTGAGAAAACTACACAAAAAGTATATTGCAATTGTATACATTCCTGTAGAATATAATTATAATAATTGTACCTTTTTCACCTTTCTTTCCCTTGCCTTTCTCTGCAGGCTCTTCTGAAGAAAAAGAAAACTGTTTTTAAGAAATATATTGTCACTCTACAAAACACTCCCTAAATACTATACAATCTCTGTACATATTAACACTACAATATCAACATAACACAACTTCCTTTTCACAAAACCCCATTAAATCATCATCATCACCACTATAACGGGGTGCTGAAAAGTTCCTGGCTTTGTGTAAAAGAAAATACAGGAGGATCATCAGTTAATTAGGATTTTATTCAAAATATTTCCCTTTCTGATTCATACACTCATTGCAGTGGTCTTTCAGTTTTTTTAAGCCCTGTAAAAGAACTCAGAAGGTTGGGCTACCAACCAGTTCTTTCATGACATCCTTAAAGTCAGGAACTTTTTAGCACCTCCTAGTATACATTACACAGGTCTTTATTCCTACACTGAACACCACATGATTTATAATAACCATTGTACTATACACCATATAACATGCCCTAATTGTTGCAATGCTTTCTGACTGTAAAAACCATAAAACACACCATTAGTGGTACACTGTATACTCCAACAATGAAGTACCAATACTTTGTTATACATTAAACAGCATGTTCTAGTTTTTCACTTTACATGACACAGCTAGTTTCCACACCATCTAGAACAGCATTTCTAATTCCTACACAGTTCAACAAACAGCATTATAGTGTCTGTTGGGATGTGTTTGACCAAAAATCTTCTCAATGAGAATTATAACAACAAATCTAACAAAATATTCCACACTGCTATTGTTTATAGCAATCAGGAGTTGTATCACCCATGTATGATTATGAGACATCTTTACATCAATATCTGTCACATATCATCGATTTCAATTATATGCAATGGATGTCAAGAAGTCTGGTGATGATTCTGCAACTGTCTCTTCACTACATTAATAATTCCACCCTCAGCTTTGTCGTCAACATGGATAGGAAAACATCAGGAAACTGGGTGCTTCCTGATCTTTAAAGACAATTTTATGATGTTTCTCAGTAGAAAATGTATCATATTAAACATACCTTTTTCATCACCCACCACCATTTCTTTTTTCTCTCTTTCTCTCTTTCCTTCTTTCTCTGCTTTTTCTTTTTCAACAGGTAAAACAGCAACTTTGTCTTTCTTCACAGGAACTTCAAAAATAGAATATAATGGATTAAATATCCAAGTGGATGTAATATTTATTTTCTGTCAAACCTACTGCATCCAACTCAACAAACTTTCACTTTTGATCTAAACTTAACCGTATACATGTTCTAACTAATGCAGGTAACATGCCCTTAATTCTGCACCATACTCATTGCACCTGACACCATGCTCACACTGCAACTGACAGCATATCCTAAACTCTACAGAACACCAAAAATAACATGTTCTGTTTCATACACTATACCTGATTTCTATATATGCCACATACAATCTTTCCTCATCACTTTAATACCCTACAGCATGCATGGGCAACACGCAGCCCACGGGACGCATGCGGCCCTTGACATATTGTTGCGTGGCCCTCAAAGAGTTTCTAGATTACTAATTTTTACAAATGAAAAATTTTTCTCAAATTTTCATTTATTAACCTTACCGTCTCTCACCTCTTAAACTTTCACTTTAATTTTGCATTTAATTTCATCCCTCCTTCCTGCTCTCTTTCGATGTACATTAGGAAATATCGAAAGAGATGCCAGCTTAATGTAAACTTTCATAAGACAAATAAGATTAAGAAGAACTGCAAAAAATCCAGTTAAAGTTGGCAAGTAATATTTCATGCATATGTGTTTTATCATACGGCCCTCTCCCACTTGGAAATGGTATCATGTGGCCCCCGGTTAACAAAATGTTATCCATCTCTGCCACAGGATTCATCTTGAATACTATTCTGTAGTACATACATTATCTACAAACTATGAAACTACTATTTTAACATTTTCTGAGTGGTTATTGCAACCATAAAAAAGAAAGCAAGATCAACTATGGATTATTGTAACATGTTAAAACATTTCAAAATTTAAATAAAGATAAATAAATATTACTAAAGAATTTTAAAACTATATCTGTTTCTAATGTATTTTTGTTAGTTTTCTTTTCAACTGAGCTGTATATTTAATATATAGAATAGAATGATATTAACAGTTTGGATGATACTCAGAGAATTTGCACAACTTAACATGTGTAAGTCATTATCAATGAAGATTAGATTATCCATATAATGCAGAAAAATACGTTACCGGCCAGGCTGGCCGGTAACGTATTTTTCTGCAATAAATGGATAATTTATCCTGATCTCGCTATTTATAGCATTATCACGCGTTTGAGAAATAAATTTATTTCTGTATCTTACAATACATCTCAATGCTTCTAAAGACAAACTTTGTTTGTTTACTTTCATCGTAAAGAAGATTAAATAATTCTATTGAAGAGGTGCTTACTCATATCTATAAAAAATTGTACCAAACTAGTTTGCATCAATATCTATCACATGTCATTGACTTCAATTATATGAAATGGATGTCAAGAACTCTGCAACTGTTTTTTCACAGCATTAATAATTCCACCCTCAGCTGTGTAATCAACATGGACAGAAAAACACCAGGGAAAGATAATTTTATGATGCTTTTCAGTAGAAAATGTATTATATTAAACATACCTTTTTTAACACCCACCACCATTTCTTTGTCCGCCCCTTCTTCCTCTCTTTCTTCCTCTCTTTCTTCCTCTCCTTTTTCTTTTTCTCCTTCAATAGATGCAACAACTTCATCTTTCTTCCTAGGTTCTTATGGGATGAAATATAATGGATTAAATATTCAAATAAATGTAATATTTTCTGTCAAACCCACTGCATTGAACTCAACAAACTTTCACTTCCAATCTAAATTTAACCTTATACATGTTCTAACTAATGCAGACAACAATTCTGCTTTATACTCATTGCACCAAACATGTTCACACTACAACTGACTGCATATCCTAAACTCTACAAAACACCATAAGTAACATGTTTTGTTTACACACTATAACTGATTTCTGTATGCACCACTAACAATCTTCCCTCAACACTATAATACCGAATAGAATACATCTTGAATGTTATTCTATAACACATACATTATCTACAAACTATGAAACTACTATTTTAACATTTTTTGACAGGTTAGCCATAAAAAGAAAACAAGATCAACCATGGATTCTGCTAATATGTTAAAATATTCCAAGATTTAGCTCTTTAACATTTAAACTGACCAAATCCAGCCAGATTATTCTACCTGTTTTACACTGACCAGATCTAGCCTCTCACACTGTTGTAATCCAATGTGGGACTGTTATAAAGTCCACTCTGGTATAGAAGTATAGTTAGTTAGACAAGTAAGACATGACTATCTATGACCAACTTTACCAACTTCTTGACGTCACAGTATTTGTAACGACTAGCACATACCACTTGACACATGGTAGGGGTGTTCCATTATTATTATTTCTCCTTTTAAGATTTTTTTCCTTAGGAAGTGTAATTTTATTTCTTTTTATTAACAATAGTTTTTATATCATCCCACCTCCTTTTTTTTGAGTTTTTTCATACAGTTACATAATTTTATGATGCTTTACAGTAGAGAATGTATCACATCAAACATACCTTTTTTAACACCCACGACCATTTCTTTGTCCTCCCCTTCTTCCTCTCTTTCTTCCTCTCCTTTTTCTTTTTCTCCTTCAATAGATGCAACAACTTCATCTTTCTTCCTAGGTTCTTATGGAATAGAATATAATGGGTTAAATATTCAAATAAATGTAATATTTTCTGTCAGACCCACTGCATCCAACTCGATAAACTTTCACTTCTAATCTACATGGAACTTCATACATGTTCTAACTAATGCAGACAACATGCACTTAATTATGCATTATACTCATTACATCTAACATCATGTTCACACTGCAACCAACAGCATATCCTAGATTCTACAAAACACCAAAAATAACATGTTTTGTTCACACACTATACCTAATTTCTATATATGCCACGTACAACTTTCCCTCATCACTATAATACTGAACAAGATACATCTTGAATGTTATTCTATAATACATACATTATCTACAAACTATGAAACTACTTACGGAGATGTACTTGCATAGCAAGTGATCTGATCTGAGATAGTGTGCTGGAACGAAAACAATTGCAGCATGGAAGGTGTTTATAAGCCATTTAAGAAACACACAAAAACTGTTAGATTCACTTCAACATTCAAATTTAATTTTTATAATTCTTTCCAGTAGAAAATGTATCATATTAAACATACCTTTTTTAACACCTTCCACCATTTCTTTGTCCTCTCCTTCTTTCTCTTCTTCCTCTCCTTCTTTCTCTTCTTCCTCTCCTTCTTTCTCTTCTTCCTCTCCTTCTTTTTCTTCTTCTCCCTCTTTAGTAGGTGCAACAACTTTATCTTTCTTTCTTGGAACTTATGGAATAGAGTATAATGAACTAAATATTCAAATGAATGAAGTATTTTCTATTGAACTCACTGCATCCAATTCGACAAACTTTCACTTCTACTCTAAATAGAACCTCTTACAACATGTACTAATGCAGACAACATGCACTTAATAATTCTGCATTATAATCATTGAATCTATCATCAAGTTCACACTGTAACCGACAGCATCTCCTAAACTCTACAAAACACCTTCAAACACTATACCGGATTTCTGTATTGCCACTATAATACTCATCACTATAACACCCAACAGAATTCATCTAATATATTATTCTGTAGTACATACATTATCGACAAATTATGAAACAAATATCTTGGCATTTTCTGAGAGGTAATTCTAACCATAAAAAGGAAAACAAGATCAACCATAGATTCTATTAACGTATTAAAACATTCCAAAATTTAACCATTTGGCATTGAACTGACCATATCTAGCCAAGATATTCAACCTGTTTACTGTTCAAACTGGCTAGATCCAGCCTCTCACTCCAACCCTGCAATGTCATTCTAAAAATAAACAATCACATCACTGAAATATCAAAGATGCAAAATAATACATGATTAATTCAAAATAATGTGAATAAATAGGTATAACAATTTAACAGCAGAATCTTAGTGATAAAGAGTTCAATAAAGATAAATAAATATTACTAAAGGAATTGAAAGACATATCCATCTCTAATGTATCTTTTGTTTCCTTTTCTTCTCCATTAGGCAACACTGCCCTATTTAATATATAGAATACAATAATATTAATGCTTGGAATGATACTCGGATAATTTTCACCGCTTAACATATAAGTAATTATCGATGAAGATTAAATAATTTTATTAAAGCAGTGCTTGTTTATATCTATAAAAAGTTGTACCAAACTTCTTTGCATCAATACCTATTACATATCATTGGCTTCAATTATTTGCAATGGATGTCAAGAACTCTGCTGATGATTCTACAACTGTCACTTCACAACATTAATAATTCCACCCTCAGCTGTATAGTCAACATGGATAGCAAAACATCAGGGAACTGAGTGTTTCCTGATCTTTATAGATATTCTTATAATGCTTTTCAGTAGAAAACATATCATATTAAACATACCTTTTTTAACACCTTCTTCCATTTCTTTGTCCTCTCTTTCCTTTCCTTCTTCTTTAGCAGCAACTTTGTCTTTCTTCCTAGGAACTTATGAAAGAGAATATATTGAACTAAATATCCAAATGTATGATATATTTTCTGTTAAACTTTCATTTCTAATCTTGATTGAACTCCATACAACATGTTCAAACTGATGCAGACAACATGCACATAATTCTTCATTATACTCTTTGCACCTAACATCATGTTCACACTGCAAATGACAGCATACTCTATACTCTACAGAACACCACAAATAACATGTTCAAACTGGCCAGATCCAGCCTCTCACTCCTACCCTATAATGTCATTCTAAAAATAAGCAATCACA
>NC_068982.1:185446708-185447472 GCF_001194135.2 Octopus bimaculoides | reverse complement strand
TAATGTGAATAAATAAGTGTATCATTTGACAGCAGAATCTGAAAGATAAAGAGTTAAATAAAGATGAATAAATATTACTAAAGGAAACAAAAGACATCTCTAATGGTTCTTTTGTTTCTCCATTAGCCAATACTGCCCTATTTAATATACAGAATAGAATGATATTAACAGTTGGAATGATACTCAGAGAATATGCACCACTTAACATATATCAATGAAGATTAAATAATTTTATTAAAGCAGTGCTTGCTCATAGTTATAAAAAGTTGTACCAAACTTCTTTGCATCAATATCTATCACATATCAATGACTTCAGTTATATGCATTGAATGTCAAGAACTCTGCTGATGATTCTACAATAATTCTACCCTCAGCTGAGTAGTCAACATGGACACGAAAACATCAGGAAACTGTGATTTATGAAGTCTAAAGATGTTTTTATGATGCTTAACAGTAGATTATAGGCGGATGTCAGAGTTAGGAATTTCTCCATTTTGATGGGGATTTTTCAGATTTTTTTTTTCACAGTGCCCTTGAAAATGATCTGGGGCATCATTTTCAGAAAAAAAATTCTCAAAAAATTGGATTTTTTGTCACCCCTACCCACCCCATCCTCTACTCTCCGGACCAATTTTGGTTAACTTTGTGAGCACTTAACATGAAGATTTCTTTGAGACTTACACATTTAAAAACAATAGAAGCCTTTTTGGTAAGAAACAAGTACATATTTCCAGATGAAAAGGTGTGGGATTTAATGAACATTT
>NC_068982.1:185440018-185446203 GCF_001194135.2 Octopus bimaculoides | reverse complement strand
AAAAACTTCTTTTTCTGTAAAAAGGATGTTCCAGATCATTTCCAAGGGCACCATGAAACAAAAAAAAAAGAAAAAAAAAAAGAAAAATCTCCATCAATAGAGAGAAATTCCAACTTCTTGGTGCTTCCTAACTCTGATATTCCACCAGAATATATACCATATTAAACACAGTTTTTTTAACACACACCACCATTTCTTTTTCCTCTCTTTCACTCTCTCCTTTTTTGTCCTTCTCTTTCAGTAGGTACATCAATTTTATCTTTCTTCTATTTATGAAATAGAATATAATGGGCTAGACATCCAAATGGGTGTAATATTTTCTGTCAAACTCATTGCATCAAGCTTTCGCTTCCAATCTAAACTAAGTTTCATACAATATATTCTAATTAATGCAGGCAACATGCACTTAATTCTGCATTATACTCATTGCACCTGACACCATGTTTACACTGCAACCGACAGCATATCCTAAATTCTACAGAACACCAAAAATAACATGTTTTGTTTCATACACTACACCTGATTTCTATACATGCCATGTACAATCTTCCCTCATCACTATAATACCCTACAGATTCATCTTGAATATTATTCTGTAGTACACACATTATCTACAAACTATGAAGCTACTATTTTAACTTTTTCTGAGTGGTTATTATAACTATAAAAAGGATATAAAATCAACCATGGATTATTCTAACATGTTAAAACACTTCAAAATTTAAACTAGAAAAGCACTCGGAGAGTGAAGACCTCCGCCAAGCAGCTCATTTCCACCCATATACACGCATGCTGAAAATCGCCCAATTTCTCAAACCAGCGCCAGCAAAAACACAACCTCCTTGGCGGGGTAAAAAAAATGACACAGCCATATGATTTTTTTTAAAAAACCCTTTAAAAACAGGAATCATCTGAACCAGTTATAATACATCAATGACAACAGCAAGCTCCACATACTCATAGAGAAAAAAAAAAAACTTTGGAAACAGCAATGCCACCATAGGTTATGTGGAAACAATGAACATGTCTTCAAGGGAGATGATCAAAGAACGTAACACTAATACTTCATGTAAAGTAAATATAACAAATGAAAAATCCTTCAAGAATCCATAAAAATTCTTAGATCACTACCAAAATTTCATCATCTGTTCCTCGTCTCATTACCAACTTTTCCTGCAAGTTTCATTAAATACCGTTTACAACTTTTTGAGTTATTTTGCACAAAGACGGGCAGATGGACAATGTCGATGAAAACATAACATCCTTGCTTGGCAGAGGTAATAAATATACTAAAGGAATTAAAAAAACATAACTGTCTCTGATGTATTTTTCTTAGTTTTTCTTCTCAACTAAGCTGCTCTGCCATATTCAATTTATAGAATAGAATAATATTAACAGTTGGGATGATACTCAGAGAATTTGCACCATTTAACATATAAGTCCTTCTCAATGAGGGCTACATAACAATTCTTTCAAAGCTGTGTTCATCTTTAACTATAAAAAGTTGTACCAAACTTGTTTGCATCAATATCTATCACATATCATTGACTTTATATGCAATGGATGTCAAGAGCTTTAGTGATAATTCTACATCTGTATCTTCACTACATCAATAATTCCATTCCATGCTGTATAATCAACACAGATAAGAAAACAACATAGAGCTGGCTGATTTCTGTTGTTTAAAGATATTTTATGATGCTTTACAATAGACTATATATATATCATACCTTTTTTATCGCCCGCTACCATTTCTTTTTCCTCTCCTTCTTTCTTTCCTTTTTCTCCTTCTTTCTTTCCTTTTTCTCCTTCTACATCTTCTTCTTCTTCATCTTCTTCTTCATCTTCTCTTTCTCTTTGTTTAGCAGGTGCAGCAGCCATTTTGTCTTTCTCCACAGAAACTTAAGAAATAGAGGATAATGGACAAAATATTCAAATGGACGAAATAATTTCTGTCAAACCCACTGTGCCCAACACAACAAACTTTCACTCCCAATAAACCAAGCCTCATACAACATGTTCTAACACAGATAACTTGAACTCAACTCTATACTATACTCACTTCACCTAACATTAAGTTTACACTGCAACACACCATGTACTTAAAATATATGTTCTTATTATATCACATACAATATTCTAACTTCTGTATATCTCAAATACACCATGTCCTCATCTCTACTCTGCCCTGTATGATACATCTTGAATATTATGCTGTAGTTTATACATAATCAACACTCTGTGAAACTCTACCTTCCAAACATTTTCTAACAAAATATTGTATTTATAAATATGAAAACAGGATTAAACACAGGCTCGAGAATATTCTAAAATTTAAATATGCATAAATGTTGCGAAAAGAATTATAATTTCGTGTAGAATATTGCACAAAGCATATCTACTTCTAATATTTCTTTTGTTTCCTTTTCTGATGTTTAAAGATTTTTTATGATGCTTTACAGTAAAATATATGTCCTATTAAATAAACCCTCTTCATTTGCCATTTCTTTTTCCTTTCCCTCTTCTCCTTCAGCAGGTGCAGCAGCAACTTTGTCTTTTGTCACAGGAACTTAAGAAATAGAATATAATTGGCTAACTATCCAAATCCATGAAATATTTTCTATCAATCTCACTACATCCAATGTAAACTTTCACTTCTAATCTAAACATGCTATACATCATGTTCAGACTGACACTGATAACATACACTTAACTCTGAACTACATTCCATACATGTTCAAACTGCAACACACAACACTAACTATAATATGTTCTGACTATCTAACTCATCAGACTCACTTCTATATGTACCACACACAGCATCCCCTATATGATGATACTTCTTGAATATTATACTATCAACAACTTGGAAATTCTACCTTCCAAACATTTCCTAACAGGATTAAGTAACCATAAAAATGAAAACATCAACCATGGTTTCTGCTAAAATGTAAAACTATTCCAAAATTTAAATATTGATAAATAAATATAACAAAAAGAATGATAAAATTTTCCAGTAGAACATTTTGTAAACCATACCTTTCTTTAATTTGCCTTTTGTTTTCTTTTTTTCTCCAATAGATGGCACTGCAATATATAATATGCAGATTGTTCTGGTGTAATACTGTTGTTGTGCCATTTAAAAATCTCTTGCTCAATATTTGTAGGGAAAATGCACAGGAATGGAATTTTGAATGGTTACATGTCGGGGTAATGAAGGATTTGAGGTTCTTTTGTAGGGGGTTTATACAACACAAAGCATATTATTAATGCAACCTTACACACTACCCTAACTGTCCTAATCTGCACCCAACATGTCCACATATCCACAATATACAGCATCCAATATGTCCTAATCTCTACTCTTCATACCACTAAATGTCCCCATACTGGGTAATTAGCAATGATTGTTTCCTTTCAAGGAGTCAATTGTCTCCCTAAACTAAATACTGATTCCCACACCATGTGTCATAATTTGCACACTGTTAACCATCTAGCATACATCATTGCTCTGTGATAATGTGTGTAGTGTAGTGTAGAGATTTGGGCATGCTAATCCCATTAGTATTCTTGATTCTTGATGGTATCAGTTGGTCATAGTTGCTGATGAAGTATCACTGTTTTTGGGGGTTTTTTTTTGTTTTTGACAGTGACGGGAGGTGAGATATGAAATCAGGATACACAGAGCTTGAACAGACACATGCCTAATATTCTGTCTAATGCTCTAAAAAGTCTGCCAATATACTACCCTGGGCAGGTATTTTATTCATGCCAAAAAGATGGAGGGCAACACATCCCTTAATCTCCATACTATATCTCAAATACCATTGGGTTTTTTTCCATACCATACAACCCACAGTACGTCCTTATTTCCAGACAGTGTATCACACACGTCTTTATTTACAAATGGCATATCACACAATATGACATGATTATGACCACTATACATTTGTTATTGTTACTTCAATACAACTCACTATGCAGTATGTGAGTACTACACACAACATACCCTCAATTTAGACACTCTGAATGTTGCCCTGTAGTCCACACACTCATCAAACTAAAATGCTATAAATCATGGGATATAATCAACTTACAAAACAAACATGCTTAAACAGGAACTTTTTACATATGTTCTGCAATTTAAATAGAGATGGAAATATTTTATTAAATATCGTCATCATCATTTAATGTGTTTTCCATGCTGGCATGGGTTGGACAGTCTGATAGGAGCTGGTAAGCCAGAGGAGCGCACCAGGCTCTACCGTCTGTTTTAGCATGGGTTTTATGGCTGGATGCTCTTCCTAATGCCAACCACTTTACTAAGTGGACTGGGTACTTTTTCTATAGCACCAGCACTGGTAGCAAGGTCAGTTTTGGCATGTTTTTTATGAGTTGATGACCTTCCTAACACCAGCCACTTTACAAAGTGGACTGGGTGCTTTCTACATGGCACCAACAAGTAAGTGACAGAGAGTGAAATTTATGTAAACATAGACATCATCTTTCAGGGGGAAGTTAGAATAGCCTGAACAGCTGAACTGGGTTACAGATAGAGGTTGAAAGCTTTGTGTCACAGAAAGGACTAGAATGTGTGGTTTGCACATGAATAAGAAATGATGAGTGAAATCTAGAGTGGAACAAACTCCTCAGATATAGGAGAAAAAGAGCAAAAATCGTCCACAGTGTTTCCTTCTAGTTCTTGACATTTTAAGGAAAAGTAGAAGGTGGTAGTGCATTGAAAAGATGACAACTTCTAACTAGATGTTTGGACTAAATGCTTCTAAGAGTAAACAAAGAAATGACAGAACATTTCATGATTGATCATGGAATTTTCTGAAAGGCAAAAATATTCTGCAATTTAATTGTGAATTTTACTAAATTATATTACAATTTTATACATTTCAATTCAGTATAACACAAAATATACCTATCTCTTCTTTATCTATTTCTTCTTCACCAGATGGACTTTCTGATATTTGTGGTGCAGCACCTATTAATAGACATAATACAATAATATTACCAGTTGAGTCAATACTTATAACCATTCAACTATACACATTTCTTTGGTCAATACAGCTGATGTATAACTTGAAATATTTGTCAAAGAAACATGCAAAGTCATTGAAATTTTTAGAGTTTCAGGTATGGTTGGTAGCATTTGATCGTCCATTTTATGGTATCTGAAGAGATTCAATTGTAATGGTGAGAGAGCATACATTAGCTGGGTCATTTTTACAGTAAAGCAAATACAATATGTATCTACTGCTCCAATATATATCATAACTACTACAATGTACAACATAAACAATGTTTAATGCAACAATGTACTCTACATATGTCCCAATACTACGCTCTACAACACACACTATGTCTCAAGTTTCCCCACTGTATACCACATAACACATACTATTTTATTCACTGTTCAGCAAATTTGCACTAATTCTCAAAATCGGCACCACACAACACTTAATTTTTACAGGGCATACACAGAGTGCTTTTTACCTGACACCAGCACTAGTGATGTTATGAAGTAACTTGCAAGACAAGACCCTTAACTTGTAATTAGTTCCAGAGAAGACAACAAATATATACTAATTGTATTTAAAATATGTAGAAGTGTTGTTTATACATTTACCAACTGTAATCTATAGATTATACCATATATAACAGATCCTACTTGTATATGAGCTGTCATTTTATAGTATTTGTTGTTATGGTGTATTAGTTATTATAAATAGTGATATACAAGCCCCAGTTCAAAATATTATAAAACTGCAGTTTGTATGCTACAGGATAATGATATTTCAAGAAGTATAAGAGAAAATGAAAAGTGTTAAGAAAGCTAGTCAGTGCAGGTCTAAATTAGATACCAATATCTAAGTTTCTAAAATGACAACATTAATAACAGTACAAGTCCCTGGCTTTAAGAGTGTTGTGAAAGGCCTAGTTGGAAGCCCAACCTTCCAAGTTCTTTTACAGGGCTAAGAAAAACTGAAGGACAGCTGCAAAAAGTGTGTGGATAAAATCATAATTAACTGATCCTCCTGTATTTTTTTGTACCCAAAACCAGGAACTTTTCAGCACCCTATCGTGAAACTTTTCATCATCATCATCATCATCATCATCATCATCATCATCATCATCATCATCATCATCATCATCATCATCATCATCATCATCAT
>NC_068982.1:185436861-185439861 GCF_001194135.2 Octopus bimaculoides | reverse complement strand
GTATTTTTTTGTACCCAAAACCAGGAACTTTTCAGCACCCTATCGTGAAACTCATCATCATCATCATCATCATCATCATCATCATCACCATCATCATCATCACCATCACCATCACCATCATCATCATCATCATCATCATCATCGTTTAAACGTCCGCTTTCCATGCTAGCATAGGTTGGACGATTTGACTGAGGACTGGCGAACCAGATGGCTGCACCAGGCTCCAATCTGATCTGGCTGAGTTTCTACAGCTGGATGCCCTTCCTAACACCAACCACACCAAGAGTGTAGTGGGTGCTTTTACGTGCCTCCGGCATGGGGGCCAGTCAGGCAGTACTGGTAACGGCTACACTTAAATGGTGTTTTTTATGAGCCACCTACACAGGATCCAGTTCAGCGGCACTGGCAATGACCTTGCTCAAATGGCTTTTCGTGCAACAGGCACAAGTGCCAGTAAGGCAACTTAGGTAACTTCATGCTCAAATGGTGTGTTTCACGTGCCACCGGCACGGGAGCCAGACAGCTGCTCCGGCAATGATCCCGCTCAGATGGTGCTGTTAGCACTCCACTGGCACAGGTGCCAGTCATCGAATTTGCTTCAATTTCGATTTCACTTGCCCCAACAGGTTTTAGTGCCCAATGAAAGAAAGGTTGGCATGGGTGTCAGTCGTCAAGTTTGGTTTGATTTTGATTTTGATTTCACTTGTCTCAACAGGTCATCGCAAGCAGAGTTTTAGTGTCCAATGAAGGAAAGGTACGCATAAGTGGGCTGGCTACACCCCTAGCAAAGGCCACGGGTTATGGTCTCACTTGGCTTGCCAGGTCTTTTTACGCACAGCATATTTCCAAAGGTCTTGGTCACTAGTCATTGCCTCAGTGAGGCCTAATGTTCATCTAGATATTAATTACTTACATTTGTATGTATGTATATAAAGGTGTATGAGTGCTTGTGTCTCATTGTTGTGATATCAAGTAATGGTTGTAAATGAGTGTCAAGTGGTGTGGTGTTATTTGTTTCCAGTCTCCCATAAAAATATGTCCAATCATGGTTGAAAATTGACAACAGGAAGAACATACAGTCATAGAAAATCTGCCTCAACAAATTCTGGTTAAAAAATATCTATCCAAATGAATTTCATCAGATGCATACGAGCATGGAAAAGTGGACATCAAAATGATATTAGTGATATATAATGGACAGCTTGGTCATCCAGCTCCTCAAATCCTGAATATATTATTGGGGTAAATATACATAGGTAAATTTTACCCTCCAACTCTTTGGTATTGATAAATGAATTACCAGTCAATTCTTCTTCTTCTCTCTCTCCCTTCAGCCCTATCTCTCTGGAAGAAATTGGCTATACTCAGCCCTGGAAAAATATGGGTTCCACCAGAATTAGATGCCTGAGCCACACCATATGTCACAACCAGGGCCATCTTAGGATTGATACAACACTGCATATAAGAGTCACATAGTTTAATAATATATCCATGGAGGTGAAGAACTTATTCTTTTTATATAGTAGTTGGGCTCAGAAGTATGTTTATAATATTGGTTTCAAATTTTGGCACAAGATCGATAATTTTGGAGGAGAGGTATGTTGATTACATCGATCCCAGTGCTCAACTGATACTTATTTTATCAACCCTAGAAGGATGAAAGGCAAAGTCAAGCTTAGCAGAATTTGAACTCAGAATGTGTAGACAAATGAAATATTGCTTAACATTTCATCCGGTGTGCTAATGATTCTGCCAGCTTACTGCCTTTTAAGTACGTTTATAATATTGTGGTGCTCCAGCATGGTCGCAGTCTATTGACTGAAACAAGTAAAAGATAAAGGTAAAAAGTAATATCTATTTTCATTTATAAAACAAATGTTTCCAATTTTTGTTATTTTCATTTATTTACTTTTTGTTGAATTATATCACTATGTTTCATCAAAACAGAAAGTTATTTATTGTTTGTAAAATGATGGTTCATGTACTAGTAGGGCTTGTTATATATCATAGTATATACTTGTTTTCATATTTAGGCTTACTATACCTTCTCAGGTATAGTAATCGCATTGAAAACAAGATAAATTTTCTAATGTGTAAAAATATCCTAAGATTTAAATATGAATATATAAATTTTACTAAATTATTTGAGAACTTTATACATTCCAGATGAATATAACAAAATATACCTGACTCTGTTTCATCTTTTGCCTGCGATTCTTCTTCACTATCTGGCTCTTCAGCTATTTCTTGCATTGCCTCTGTAAATAAAGATAATAGAATAATATTAATAGTAAGTTTGATACCCATAAACATTTGGCAACCTTAAACATTTCTATAGTCAACACAGTTGATGTGCAACTTGTGCATCTGTAAAGGTTGGACAATATTTCTATGGAAGACTCATAGGCATTGATAATTTTGAAGTTGCAGTTTGGAGAGGGTTTTCCATTTTACAGTGCTTCAAGAGATACAACAGTGATGGTAAGAAGAGAGCACATTAACTGAACACATTTTACTGTACAGCATGAACCAATTCCTACAAAGTTCAACATAAAATATATGTTGGATGCTACACTGTTTATCGTACAAAATATTCTACAGCTCTATATTTAAGAGATGAGGAATTATGTACATTATTTTCGTTATTTACATTCGACGGATATTTGTCCTCATCTTGTTTGTTGTTAACACGTTTCGGCTGATATACCCTCCAGCCTTCTTCAGGTGTCTTGGGGAAATTTCAAACCTGGGTTCTCATTCCTAAGGTATTCTTCAATGTTGTTATTATTGTTATTATTATTATTATTATTATTATTATTCAGAAGAATTACAGCGTGATGTGCTGCTTGACTGGTCCCCCCTCTCTCTCTCTCTTTATATATATATATGATGATGATGATGATCTTTTCTCCCGCCATGCCTCTGTCTCACCCCTCCATCCTCTCTCTCTCTTTCGTAGTTTTTCCTTAAGGTCTTCAGGTTCTGGCTATATATAAATGA
>NC_068982.1:185425987-185432776 GCF_001194135.2 Octopus bimaculoides | reverse complement strand
TCCAGCTGTAGAAACTCTGCCAAATCAGACTGGAGCCTGGTGTTGCCATCCGGTTTCACCAGTCCTCAGTCAAATCGTCCAACCCATGCTAGCATGGAAAGCGGACGTTAAACGATGATGATGATGATGATGATGTCACTGCTTGGAATCAAACTCAGAATCTTGGGGTTAGTAGCCTGCACTCTTAACCACTACACCCAAGGCGTATGGCATAGTGGTTAAGAGCACGGGCTACTAACCCCAAGATTCCGAGTTCGATTCCAAACAGTGACCTGAACAATAACAATAATAATAACGTTGAAGAATACCTTAGGAATGAGAACCCAGGTTCGAAATTTCCCCAAGACACCTGAAGGAGGCTGGAGGGTATATCAGCCGAAACGTTGTGTTAACAATAAACAAGATGAGGACAAATATCTGTCGAATGTAAATAATGAAAATAATGTAAATAATGTACAAAATATTCTAATTGCTATACTGTACACCACACAGCATGTTCTAATTCCCATTTATTACATCACACAGTGCCTTTCTTGTACTGTCTACACAGTTTTGGCTGTTTGTGATTAGTTAAAGAAATTACTATAGTTATTTACAACCCATAATTGATGAAAAAAGTTTAAGATTTATGTCAATGCTTGTTATCAATACTCATTTTTAGTGAATTGGTGTCAGACACCATGAAAGTTGAAGTAACTAGCACTTCAGGTGATTGTAGTACACTAAAGGAGTCTAAAGGAACCAAAATAGTGTCAGGAGTGATGAATGAGCCAAGTAAGTTGATAAGTTTGCAGATCATCAACTGGAAAGGCATGTTCCTGCCAGCAACCAGTATCATGGAGCTAGACCAACAGGCTGATTAAGTTACTTGGTTCTTCTTCAATTAAATTCTTGGTGCATAAGAACTGAGAAGTGGTTATGAGCAGAGGAGCCAGTGTTGCTCAGAAATAAGCAAAGAGAAAGTTTTCCCTAAATGGTTGGGTAGAGGTTGCTAATACATACAATGCTGCCAATGTATATATTTCCTCTTGGCTGTCACGTTTTGCTTTAGTTTTTGTCTGTTCAGATTGAAGCATTGTCACTTTCTCTTCTTGTGGAAGGAACACATTCCATTTATCAGGTCGTCCATCTACTGCAACATCTTACTGGTAGAGGACCCAGTATTCATGGCTAGTAATGCACAGGTATGCACTGAGGCTGCAGCATCAACTTAAATTCCTGGGCAGTGAGCAAGTGTAGTTACCCTTTGTGAGGTGCCTTTTCCATAATTCATCTTTTTGACAGAGCTGCAGCCACGGGTTAAGTGAAAGCTAAAACTGGATGTCTGGCATCTGGAACGTTAACAAGCACTCACATTCCTCCACCAGTCAGGCAGTGTACCACTTGAAACTTATATGTTAGCATTCTATTGGGGACTAACAAGGTAAAAAGGACAATGGTCAAGAAAAACTCTGGGCACTCATCATCATCATCATTGTTTAACATCCACTTCCATGCTGGCATGGGTTGGACAGTTTGACTGAAAACTGGTAAGTCGGGGAGCTGCACCAGATTCCAGTCTGATTTGACAAGGTTTCTATGGCTGGATGCCCTTCATAACACCAACCACTCCAAGAGTGTGGTGGGTGCTTTTTACGTGCCATTGACATGATACAACAACAATCTCACTTGGCTTGACAGGTCTACACAAGAACAGTATATCACGAAAGGTACCGGTCAGAAACACAACTACAATTTCATTTGGCTTGACAGGTCTACACAAGCACAGTATATAGCCCAATGTTTGAAGGGTGCTTTTTACAATGCCAGTTACACAACACTGGCATCGGCCATGACAATAGTCTCATCAGTATTGGCCATGATCTCACTTGGCTTGACAGGTCTATACAAGCACAGTATATTGCCAGAGGTCTCGGTCACCTGTCACTGCCTCTGTGGGGACCTAACACTCAAACAGTGTTTTTTATGTGCCACCAGCACAGGTGCCACTCAGACAGCACTGACATCAGCCACAATTACGATTAAAATTAATTGGCTACTGTGTCCTGAAGGATTTTCAGTTGGGTGATTATGGATAATTTCCAGAAATCAGTGGCCAGGTGGTGCAACTGGTAAGCATTACCAGTTCAAGACAAACTCTACAGGAACAGACTTGCCATTAGTTAGGCTTGTATAAGATGAAGGTTAAACAATGAAACCATTTTGCGCACATTTGTTCAGTATCTGAGCAATGATGACTCATGGAGTTCTGTTTTAACTGTTGCTGTATGCAAGATTGATGACTCACGGAGTTCTGTTTTAACTGTTGCTGTATGCAAGATAGATCCAGCTATCAGCTGACTCCATCATGAAGATTGCACTGCTACATTTTATCAAGTATTTGGTAAAAATAAAATATTAATACTGCTTCCATCACTAATTTTTTTATAGAGCCTGCTGGTTATTTGCAACATGAATGACTGAACAGTCACTTATTCTATATATCATTGGCAGTGAGATTTGGCTGGAATGCAGTGAGTGGATGTCTACCACTGAGGAAGCACATATACATTGAAATCATATGATGTAGCAGTTCCAGCACCCATGCCAGATAATTCTCATCTGCCAACAATATATGTTTGTGCTCTTAGCACTGTATGAGAGGATCTCTCAAGGTAAATAGCACAGTAAAACAATGTAATAATATATCCACATTAAGTAGGATGTGAAGATTGTCATTCTGTATTAAATACTTCTTCCATCACTAATATTTATTAATTGAACAACTAATTTCTAGAAGAACAGAAGGGATCTTGCAAAGGCTCATGTAGTTGTAAAGATAAATTACTGATCAACAAACTCATAACTGAAAAAAAATTTGAAGAAAGAAAGATTTAATCCTAGCACAAACATTTGACAGCATTTCTGGTATGTGGATTTTGGAAACAATAGACATGATTAAGGTAGCAACAGTATTAGGAGGACAAACAAAAAATGTCATGATCAAATGGCAAACAGTTTTACAGACAAGACAGAGAATTATATGAATGAAATTCATTTACATTAAAAAACAAATATTATAAGCAGGCTCCCTATCTCTATTGCTTTTCTGTCTGACACTGGCACTCTTAATTAGCATGTTAAACAGGACTAGACTTAGACACAATATTATGGTTAGAGAATCAACCATCTTTTGTATAAGGATGACTACATTTTGTACACTGCAAATGTTAGAAAATTAAAACCTCTACAGCAGAAAGTATATGGATTTACCAGAGAAATTTATATGAGATTTTGCTGAGGAAACTTCATCAAGGCAACTTCTGAAGAGAGGGAGTAAAAATTAAGCACCCTAAAATCATGTTAGATGAAGAAACTGAGATAAGAGAATGAGACTTAACACAGATGTACAAATACTTAGACAATAAAACCCAGAAATTATTAATAATGACCCCATTGTTCATGTCTATTCTTGGCAGCACAACCATTCCTCTTCTAATTGAACTTGAAATTCTGTTGCATTGATACTAAAAGCAGCAGATATCTGCCAAGATGTCAGTAGGTAAGCCTGACAGTTTTTGGTTACAAAGTCAATGAATAAGGATCCTTACAAAAGCAGACAAAAAAACAAAAACAAAAAAAACAAGAACCAGAGAGAAAAAAAATATGAAGAAGAAAGATAAAAATATGGAAATGCATATGTGCCCCTATGTCCTTAAATCCACCAGTAAAGCAATAATAGTTTCATTCTATTTGTATTTCTTAAAAATTAAGAGTTTTACTTTACCCAGTGCTTCACTTGGAACATCAGGTGGCTGGTAATCCTCAACGATAATATAGACCTAAAAGATAGATAGATAATGAGCAGACAGTATCATGCAAATATGCACAGAGTGTGTGTGTAAATATATATGTACGTATGTATATAAATATATGTGTGTATATTCCAAAATATAACTACTTGTGGATTGTTAGTGATTTTTTTCCCTCCATCTTCCTTTCTTTTGGACATCCCTCTGTCTACTGCAATGCTTGGTCAAATAGGAGGGTGACACAGCAAGCATGGACACTTGCTGCAACTCTCAGGCATCAGTCTGCTGACCAGCATCGTCAGCCAAAGTCATACGAACACATGGTGCATCTCTGTTTTGCAATGTTTCTCCTCTGTTCATCAAGTTTTGTAATGGCTGAAATGAAGGGACAGTGTACTTCCATGACATTCTGTTTTCTGCTGAGGAAAACAGCAGCCAAAACGGTTCTCACACTTTGAACAGCTTACATGGACGTTCCATGAACAAAACACAAAGTTTACGAGTGTTTTCCATGCTTTAGGAATGGTCACTTGTCACTTGAGGACCAAACTCATTCAGGACAACCATTGACCTCCTGAACAAATGAAAACATCACGAAAATTCATGAACTGATCTTGGAGGACCATCACCAAACAACTGACAAGCTTGTTGAGATGACTGGTGTGTCATGGAGCTCCTCCCAACGAATTTTGAGTGAGGAATTGCAAATGAAAAGAGTTACAGCAAAATTTGTGCCTCACTCACTGATGGAAGATCAAAAACAGACACGACAGAATACATGTCATGAACTGAAAGAACAATTGAAAGTTGATCTGTACCTGAGACGGGGAGAGAAGAGGAGACGGGGAGAGAAGAGGAGACGAGGAGAGAAGAGGAGACGAGGAGAGAAGAGGAGAGAGAGAGGGGAGAGGGGGAGGGAAGAGAGACAGTATGTTTGAGGAGGCAGTCTAGGATGTCTGCATATACAGCAACAGTATCATTCTAAGTGCACACACAGAATTTCATTGTAGGTATCACTCATTTGAACTTTGTAAAAAGTTTGCATATTTTAGGAGCTGAAGATTTTCTTGTCCAAAAGAGTAACATTAATCTATGAGGATAAATTTTTGCTATGTTGTGGAGGTGAGATCACCACAAAGATTGCCAGTAATAGTGAGGTTTAGCTTTTGTAGCCTTTGAAGATTTATTTGTGTGTTGTCCATGACTCAGGTAGGGCACATGAGTGATTATCTGACCAAATCATAAAAAAAGCAGGAACAACAGCCTGTATATTAGAGAAGTAATCAGAAGTGTACTTACTGGTTGGTCTGTCTGTTGTGGCATTTTAGCATGAAACACAGATTCTCCCACTACTGGTGTTTCGACTTCATGAGCTGACAGGACAGTTGGCAAATTTTGTGCACTTTCTAACTCAAAGCATTTTCTGTGATCTGTGAAAATGCACAACTCAATATTTACTAATCAATTGCATCATATTATTTGGTAAATAAAGATTATACTTAATTATAAACCTCAGAAAATTATTTCCTTATTGGATCCTTGAGAGCAAAAACTGTCTGGTGTAAAAAAAAAAAGTGCTAAGAATTGACATGGCAGAACTGAACTAATGTGTATGTGGGGAAGGGTAATAAAAATCAATGTTATCTTATATTGAAGATGGCCAAATGTCTCTTAATGTCCATACTTTCAAATTTACTTAAATCTAATTAGAAAATATATATTTTTGTGACCTTAGTCGGTAATATTTCATTGATTAAAAACTTGCGTGTGTGTGTGTGAGAGAGAGAGAGAGAGAGAGAGAGAGAGAGAGAGAGAGAGAGAGAGAGAGAGAGAGAGAGAGACAGACAGACAGACAAATAGATAGAAATATTAATAGTAATAGAAACCCAAATCTGCTTTTGAACATTCTTATAGAGACACCATGTGCAAACTGTAAGTCACTACAGTGTTTTATTAGTAGATCATTAGTTGGTGATCTACTAACAATAAGTTGCAGTAAATTAAGTGTACCAGAAAAAAACATTAGGTTTTATTGGACAGAATGCACGAGTCTCAGCAAGAATGCTATTGTTCTGGTTTTGCCTGAGGAATTACCTGACAACTTAAAAAATGTTAATTGATGAATCTGCTGGTATAAAACCTCATAAAACTAATGTGCTTGTGTGTGAAGTATATTTTTTTGTTTTTTTATCATCATCCAAGAATGCAAACATTCTTTTGAGGTATAAATTCTGTTATATCAACATCTTTATAAAGTAATTGAAAATGTTTTAATAATGAAAAAAAAGTCTACATAAATAACTGTATTAGACTTAGGACACGTGGAGCAAATAATGTTAGTAGGTCACATCACTAGGGTAGCTAGAGTGTGTACTGCCCGGGGCAGCCATTCAGTTTACTATCCTCAGACCCACCAAAAAAAATAATATTGCCTACAGCAGACGGTCATGTAATTCAGAGTTTACATGATTCAGAAATATGAACTCAAATATAAACTACATTTCTAAAATGCACATAGTAGTGTAGTTAAAGAGATCACATTGCAATCAGATGGTTTTGAGTTTAGTCTTACTGTGCAGCATCTTTGGGCAAGTGTCTTCCTCTATAGTCCCAGGCCAGCTAATATTTTGTGGGTGAATTTAGTAGGCATATATATATATGCATTATACATATATATATATATATATACTAGAATGAAAAATGTGGGCACAGAATCCTAGAATATGCTGAAGTATTGAACCTAGAAGAGTACAGAACAAGCTGTAATTAAATCTGGAAAAGTATAGGACAAGAAGAAAAAATACTCAAACCATTGCTGCTGAAGTTAGAATTTAAAAACTAAAATCGTAATAATTGCCCTTTCATATTTTTTAATTTTAACTCAAAAGTTTAAATAAAAATATTCAAGAAGCTATTTATTTTCAGTTTTAATGGAAAGACTAACTGCCTGCAAGCCTCTTCTCTTTTATACTCTCTCCCCCACTCCCTCCTTCCTTGT